>NW_019417023.1:128217-142658 GCF_000390285.2 Anoplophora glabripennis | reverse complement strand
CCTCCACATTACTCGCTCAATGTGCGCAATTACCTAAATGAGACGTTTCCAGGACGCTGGATAGGACGAAGAGGTGCAATTGAGTGGCCCCCTCGGTCACCCGACTTAAATCCTTTAGATTTCTTTCTCTGGGGGCACATTAAAAGCAAAGTTTACAGCACTCCACCTGATACCTTGGAAGATCTGCGAGGACGAATCATTAATGTATGTCGCGAAGTAACACCGCAAGTGCTCCAGAATGTTCGACAACGGTTTGAAGACAACCTGTATCATTGTATGCAAGTTGGCGGACAACATTTTCAGCATTTACTTGACTAATACCGTAAGTTTTGAAGTAAAATTAAATCGATTTTCGCATTTCTCGTCAAAAATATTGTTCGTATTTTCAAAGCTGCATATTTTCTAAAATAATGAATCGATTTTCAAAAAGTAAGAATCGATGTATAGAGAATTAAAAGCCCTTTCTAATGACCCCCCACTTGACCCCCATTCCCATTTGAAAAAATTTAGGGGATAGCACCCCCACTTAGGGGGTTGAAGATTTTGGTATGCTTTTTGAGCCAAAAGTTGTCCTCCTCAGAAACAAATTTGACCTGTTTTTGGATTTTGCCGAAAAGTTCTTTACTACCCTGTAATGCCTTGCGGTACGTTTTCGATGGGCTACCCTGTATAATGTTATATTCTGGAATAAGGCATTCCTACGAATGGGTAATAGAGAAGATGAACAATTTTTATGAAGCAATTTGTGTTCTAAAGTGTCATGTATTCCAGATACTTAATCAAGGATTATTACGCCAAACTTAGTCCGACCCTGAATCACTCCACTTAATCAACTCACCATCTATTTACAATGCAGTAAATTTTTATTTATTTTTATACTCTCTTATAATTAATGTGGTGGGTTCATGTACCAGAAAAATCAAGGTAATTTTCATGCACGCCACTGTTCTTGTTACGTAGTGTAGTGATATTCCTCTCCATAATTACAACAATTATTCCCAGGGGTACATAAACTTAAACAGTTTCCATTGTATTTAAAACAAGAAAGTTATTGATATAGGTTTATTGACACCCTATATATTTCCATTGCAAAGTATTTTTTAATGTAATTTTAAATTTTTTAGTGTCATCCCCCTTCGTGGTATTTGTCTGTGGATTTTCAACTGTACATTATGACAGTAATCACAATTTATTTTATTTTAAAATATAAACTGGATGAGTTTAAAACAGTTGGCTTCCTAATATTTTTTTCCTGTATGTTGTACGGATCTGTCATATACGTCAGTGATACGGATATAATCTGGAGGCTCAATGTAAAGTAAGTACTTTGGAAATGCGAATTTCTGAGTCAATAGTAGCAAATACAGAATTATGAAAATGACTGTCTTGGTACAATATTAACAAAGATTAATATAAATACTACAAAATATATGTTTTAATCGACAGTACTTTGAAGAAAAACATGCTTTTTTACTGGGAATCGTCAAGGATATTATACTCTTCAACATATTCCAGCTGGACTACAAGCTTGGTCGGCATGTTATTGGGAATTATATACACAAGATATAAGAATGGCCGTAACGTCAGTAACAAAGTAAGTTTATTTACGAGGGTAAATCAAATATAAAAGGGACCTTCTTTTAAAAAAATTATTTATTGAAAAATAAAAGGCATATATAATTTATTTTTCTACATAGCTTCCTGCTTTAGAAAAACATTTTTCCCAGCGACAAGGAAGGTTTTTATGGCAGCATCATAGAATAATTCTGGTTTCGTCAGCAGACAATGCGCACGAATCTCTCCTTACCCCGTCAATCGTCGCCCTCCTAAAGCTTCTTTAAGCTGCCAAAACAAATGAAAATCGCACGGCGATAGGTCTGGACTATAGGGAAGATGATCATGTTGAGTTCAGTGCATTGTTCGAGTTTTGAGACCATTAGAGCTTCAGTATGGGGCCTGGCGTTGCCATGGAGGAGTATGACCTCTCAAATCCGTTGGTCTTGCCTTACGCGGAAATACGCAACCCGCACCTCGTTCAACAACTCGCAGAACTAAGCAGCATTTATTATACGTCGCTCATATAAAAAATCTGTGAACAAAATTGCTCCCCGCCGCGCCGCCGGTCGAGAAAAACGGTTGAAAGAAAGAAGAAAGGCCGCCTTTCCTTTCCTCCACGACTCCAATCTGGCTTATTTCGACTCGGAAATGTAGTGGTGGACTCATGTTCCGTCACATGTGACGATCCGACTTAAAAATGCACCACCTTGTTTCGCAAACCTTGCTGTAAACCTCTGACAGACCTCTCAACTTCTGATCTATGGTCAAAAGACGAGGTATCCATCTGGCACACACTTTACGGAACTGTAGTTCGTTTGTGATGATCGCTTGACAGCTCCCATAACTTACTCCCCCCTGCTCTGCAATTTCAGCTGCTCTCATCCGTCGATCGTCTTCAAGAATGTCTTTGAACTGGGTGAATATTTTTATTTCAATGTTTTCAATCTCCGGAAAATATCCGTCACTTGAACTCCTCCAACAGCAAGAAATGTTATAATTATGCGTCGCGCCGTGGAAAGGTGCATCTGCTGCTCTGGCATTGTCAGCGTTGCTGATGTGATAAATTAGCTGGAAGTGTGGAATCGCCAGATCTCCTAACTCCTAATGACCCCACCCAAGCAAACAAGGAGCGCAGGCCCCAACCGTAGTTGCTCACGAACAAAAAGCCCGTTTATATTTGATTTACCCTTTTGTGTAAGTACAATTCACGCCCTCTGGGACAACAAGGCAAAATTATTCGACAAGCGGACCTACTAGATAGTTTAAGGACTTTCAGTTATCACATTACTTTTTTTTGGGAGGGGGGTGGAGGGGAAACCACTTGGCACCCAGGGCTAGGATCTATCGCCCCGGGTAGTGTCGGGCGCAACTCCGACAAAAACCCCTCCTCTCTTCTAATGTGATACTTGGAAACTGCCTTTTCAGGCATTACTTCAAATTCACTTCTGTTTCTTAAACCCCCTCTTGTCTTTCCTCTCTCTCCTTGATACTCATAATTTTACTTAACATTCCATTTATTTCCTCCCACACTGTTCTGCTTCTGAGCATGTTCCCCACAGGTTCTCGGGAGTAACCTCTGTTCCTACTCTCAAATTCATCCTCGCTCTTTCTCTTGCCCATCTCTCGCAGATAAACACTGTATGTTCGACAGTATCTGTTGCCCCGCAATATACACACGTGTTCTCTCGGGACAGCTTAAACCTGTACAAATACGCTCTGTAAGCACCGTGCCCGGTGAGTACTTGGGTCAGGTAGTAATTCGTTTCCCCGAATTTTCTGTTGACCCATGTTCTTAGGTCCGGTATCAGTCTCCTCGTCCAGCTTGCCACTTCCGTTTCCCTACTCCATCTGTCTTGACATTTGTCGAGGATGTCCTCTCTTCTCTCCGCCGCCGTCATCTCTGTCTCCCTCCTTAACGTCCTTTATCTGACCTTAAGGTCGATGGGAATATCGTCCGCAACGACTTGCAGCGCCGCCGTCGATGTCGTCCGGTAGGCGCTGCATATTCTAATCGCCATTCTCTTTGAATTTGCACCAGGGCTGTATTATACTTCTTATATCTCAGGACTGTCCCCCATATTGGCGCAGTATACAGCATTTTAGAGTAAACCGCCATGGCTAGTAGCTTTCGCTTTGAGCTTCCAGGCCCTCTCACGTTAGGGAGTAAGCCATACATCCTCCTCATTATCGCACCGACCTTCTCTTCTATGTTTCTTATATGGTACTTCCAATTGATGTTTCTACCTATTTTAACCCCCAGGTAGTTTATCTCTTCCCTTGACACGATATTGGTATCTTCCACTTCAAGGTAGAAATCCCTGATTTTCCTCCTGCCCACCAGTACAACCAGCTCTGTTTTTTCCATGGCCACCTTCAGGCCCTTCTCTTCCAGAAGTTCTCTGATGTTTCCTATTGCGATGTTGGCATCCCTCCTTATATCCTCCGCATCTCTCCCACTAACCACTAGAGCTAGGTCGTCTGCATAACCTATTGTTGAGACAGAGCTTGGCTGTTGTATGTTTAGTACCTCGTCGTAAAATAGGTTCCACAGTGTCGGTCCTAAGACCGACCCCTGCGGCATTCCCATCCTCATACTGATGCCTCTTGCCTTTGTGACCCACACCATCCTGTCCTCCAGATAGCTTTTTATGACTTCCACTAAGTATTTGCTTACTCCCCACTTTTCGAATGTTTCAATTATGCCCTTCCAGCTCACCGTATTGAACGCATTTTGAATGTCCAGGGTTACCATAACACAACACTCCCTTCTCTTATATGCTCCCCTATTAACGTATTCAGCGATCTGTTTTACCTGTTCAACAGCATCCATAGTGCCCTTCCCTTTCCTAAAGCCGAATTGTCTATGGGATAGACCTCCTTTTTCTTCTACTTCTTTCAGTAGCCTATTATTTAACATCCTCTCAAACAACTTGCCCATTATACTCAACAGACAGATTGGCCTGACCTTTCAATTAAGACCAAGTTTGCCTCCTTCCACATTGTTGGGAACGACGTTTCTCTGACTAAGTTGTTGAAAAGTCCGAGCACATACTCTGGCCCTGCCCCCACCACGGCTTTTACGAACTCCGGGGACAGCCCGTCGACGCCAGGTGCCTTCTTATTCTTTATTCTCTGGATAGCCTCCTGCAACTCCCCCGAGCTAAACGCAGACACTTCCTCTGCGTTACATCTTTTTTCCCACTTTGTTTCCTCCGTTTCGGGAAACAGCTTCCTGGCAATCTCTACCCTACTGTCGTCCTCTATCTGTGGGGGGTGCCTACTTCCTACCCTTTTGACGGCGATTTTGTACGCATCTCCCCATATATCCTCGTTCAGCTCCTCGAGAAGTCGCTTCCAGCATTCTTCTTTTGATTTCTTAATTGACCGTTTTAATTCCTTCCTAGCAGTCTTGTATTCTTTCCTTTTGGTCGTAACATCCCCAGCTCTTTTGCCTTTAAACATGTCCTTCTTTTTTCGGCAATCTCCTCATTCCACCAGTATTTAGGTTGCCTTTTTCTTCCTCCGTTCCTTTTGGGGAAAGTGTTATTACACACCCCTATCAAGATCTCATAGAAGTCTCTCAGAGTTATTGTATTTTGGTCTATCCCATTGAAGCCTTCCCTTAATCTGGTCTTCGCCATTTCCATCAGTGAAGGATTAAAGCTCCAGCCCACCTCTCTGGCAGCGCCCGCTTCGAGAGTTCGAGACCTCTCCACATTCAACTCAAAGTGGATATTTTTATGTAGACTCAGGTTTTCTGTCTCGCTCACTTCCCAGTATACTATTTTCCCGTATATATCACCACTGCATAAAGTCAGGTATATATGGCTGAGGCTTTCACCTCTTTCAAAGGTTGGCGTCCCATCATTTAATACCCCCAGTTCCCTCTGCACTATCCATTCTTCCAAGAAACTGCCCCGAGGGCATGTCCTTGGTGCTCCCCAACTGGGGGATTTGGCATTGAAATCCCCCATAATTACTAGGTTTTTGGTGTCATTTCTCCTAATATCCTCGTCCAATCCTTGTATATAGGCCTCAAATTCTTCTTGTTCCTTATTTGGGCTAAAGTAGCAGGCATATACATGGATGCCTTCGCAAGACACCCAAACAAAACCTTTCCCACAGCCCATAGTGTCGTATCTCACATTCCTCCCGCATATACTGATTGCTGTAACCCTTTCTCTGTCCATGAACCATCCCTGAGACACCACTCTATTCTTATTTGGCTCTGTCACAATCACAATATCTATATTGTGTTCCAATACCGTCTGTTCCAACAAGTCCATGACACTCCTATCTCTCCCTGCATTAGTATATAGAAACCTGATTTTCTTCATATTGTAAATAAGTGAGTAAATAGGTAGACAAATAAATAACCGAAATGTATAAATAAAAAACTTACAACTAGCTAATGTATTGGGTAGTAAAAGAATATCACAGCACTATTTTATCTCAGCTCTCTCTGATTAGTATTTTTTTTTCGCCCTAGACAGTTGTCTTGACCTCGCCACAGCCTTTCGAAATTCGGGGCACACCCCTGCTCCTGCGGCATGTCCGGCTCTTTTACAGGACATGCACCATATTTCTCCCTTGCATTCGCGGGCTTGATGTCCCTCTTTCCCACACTTTCTACAAAGCTCAGACCAGTCGTCTCCCTCACATTCCTTCCTAGTATGCCCATACTTCCAGCAGCGGAAGCATTGGTTGACGTTCACCCGTTCAGATACCGTACAGAAATTCAGTCCAATTCTCAGTCTCTCTATCTCTAGAAGTCTCTCTGCCTTGACCGGTGACAGCCTTACAGATACCGCCAGGTTACCCCCGAAACAAGGGCGCATATCTCCCACCTTACACTCTCCGGCGGCTAGGTTAGTTTCTTTCATGATTGCCTCCTCCACTTCCTTTTTCGTTGTTAATTCGTCCATGTCTCTGATGATTACTGTTTTGCCTGGTCCTTTTCCCGCCGTTTTAACATGCTCAGGCCCCACTATATTCCTCTTAGTTCTAGTTTTAGTTTTTCCAACGCCTCCTTGTCCTCACTGTCCATTATAATTAGCATCTTGCCGTCCTTTGATTTCCTCATCGTTTTTATGTTCTTTGTCACCTCCTCTATTGGAGCTACCTTGTCACGCACTTCTTTCAGCAGATCAGCATACGAAGCTTCTCCCCCTTGGACTATCACTGCTTCCGTATTTCTCTTCCTAGGTGCTCTTGTCAGCCGATCTACATAGATTTTACATAATATGTTTTGTCCCCTAAAGATCGCCTCCGCAATTTTTTGTGTTTCCTGTCCGTCAGCGTCCAATCCAGGCGGGTATATTGCCAGATTCCTCCTGTCGTCTCTTGCCATCCGTTCCTTAATACTCATTAGCGCCTCGAACCAGTCCTTTAGGGTTCTTATTTCAGCTTTATAAACGAAGTTCGTTCTTTCTACGCCCCCCCCCCCCCTTCCAATCACCTGGTGGTGACGGAAAGGGCCGCTACACTACCCTCCAAATCCGCTGCGTCAGGGAAGCGTCTTAGGAGTGCCTTTCTAATGCTGTCGTTTTTGTTCCCAGGCTCTGCTAGTATGACTAGGTCCGCCGACCTATCTGCTTCAAGTGGTGTACCTTTCACCATCTGCGTCGCTTTAAAATTTTCCCTCGGCTTTGAAAACTCTCATTGTCCTTAATTGTTTCTAACATCTCTTCCTCGATTGTGCTGTTTACCCCAGCGTTTCTGAGGTCTCCCCTAAGGGCTTCAATTTCCCTCATCAACTTTCCATTCTCACCCCGAAGGTCATCTATTGTTTGCCTCAATTTACTCGTGATCTCTCTTTGCTCCTGTTTGTGCTCCTCCCATCTCGTCTGCCTTACTTCCCAGGACTTCAGTGTGTCCTGGGCGCCCCCGTCTCTTAGCTGTGCCATCAATATTTTTAGAGAGGCTGCCGCTGACTTTATCTCTGTTTTAGTATTTTTTTCCCTTTCCGCCTTATCAATGATCAATTGTACTTCCTTATCGACTCTACTCAGGACCCTGCCAATCCACCCTAGCGACTCGCTTTTGCCGCCATCGCCGCCCTTCTTTTCTCTCTTGACCCTACTATCGGGAGGTGTATTTTCCCCCTCTTTCTCTTTTCTCTTTCTCCCTCGTCCTCGACAATGATTACCTCGTCGCTAGCGCCTGCTTTGGCCGTCTGTTCCCTCTCCCCTTCCTTCCCCTGAGGGAGGTGTCTCTCCATCCCAGTCTTTAGTCTATTCTCGGGTACCGGCGACCTCGACACCTTCGACTTCCGCTGAAGGGATTGTCTTCCTCCCTTTGTTTGTTACTAACTTGCCCCCCTGGGCTGTCCCGGTTGGAGCAGGAAAATAATTCACGCCCTCTGGGACAACAAGACAAAATTATTCGACAAGCGGACCTACTAGATAGTTTAAGGACTTTCAGTTATCACATTACTAGCCGAAGTCTATTTGATGCTGCCAATACCACTTGTTTCCTTTCATTATTCAGATTACAAAAATTCGTACGCCTTGTTTTCTTAAAGCGCATACCATTAGAACTTTTGTGAAATGTATTTTTAAAATTACTTTAGTCAGTATTACTAAAAGAAATCAAAATTGTTCTGCTTAATATTTATACGTATTTAATTGCTTCATTTTATAGAATCAAAATGTATTAAGTTTCTTTTAGGTAACATCCATATTATGGCTTTTAATATTTTNCTCTGACTAAGTTGTTGAAAAGTCCGAGCACATACTCTGGCCCTGCCCCCACCACGGCTTTTACGAACTCCGGGGACAGCCCGTCGACGCCAGGTGCCTTCTTATTCTTTATTCTCTGTATAGCCTCCTGCAACTCCCTCGAGCTAAACGCAGGCACTTCCTCTGCCTTACATCTTATTTTTTCCCACTTTGTTTCCTCCGTTTCGGGAAACAGCTTCCTGGCAATATCTACCCTACTGTCGTCCTCCATCTGTGGGGGGTGCCTACTTCCTACCCTTTTGACGGCGATTTTGTACGCATCTCCCCATATATCCTCGTTCAGCTCCTCGAGAAGTCACTTCCAGCATTATTCTTTTGATTTCTTAATTGACCGTTTTAATTCCTTCCTAGCAGACTTGTATTCTTCCCTTTTGGTCGTAACATCCCCAGCTCTTTTGCTGATCCTAGCAATGGCTCTTCTTGCCTTTAAACATCTCTTCTTTTTTCGGCAATCTCCTCATTCCACCAGTGTTTAGGTTGCCTTTTTCTACCTCCGTTCCTTTTGGGGAAGGTGTTATTACACACCTCTATCAAGATCTCATAGAAGTCTCCCAGAGTTATTGTATTTTGGTATATCCCATTTCCATCAGTGAAGGATTAAAGCTCCAGCCCACCTCTCTGGCAACGCCCGCTTCGAGAGTTCGAGACCTCTCCACATTCAACTCAAAGTGGATATTTTTATGTAGACTCAGGTTTTCTGTCTCGCTCACTTCCCAGTTTACTATTTTCCCGTATATATCACCACTGCATAAAGTCAGGTCCCCATCTCTTAGCTGTGCCATCAATATTTTTAGAGAGGCTGCCGCTGACTTTATCTCTGTTTTAGTATTTTTTTCCCTTTCCGCCTTATCAATGATCAATTGTACTTCCTTATCGACTCTACTCAGGACCCTGCCAATCCACCCTAGCGACTCGCTTTTGCCGCCATTGCCGCCCTTCTTTTCTCTTTTGACCCTACTATCGGGAGGTGTATTTTCCCCCTCTTTCTCTTTTCTCTTTCTCCCTCGTCCTCGACAATGATTACCTCGTCGCTAGCGCCTGCTTTGGCCATTTAATTGCTTCATTTTATAGAATCAAAATGTATTAACTTTCTTTTAGGTAACATCCATATTATGGCTTTTAATATTTTTTGGTCTGCCTTCTGCAGTAATATTCATAGCGGGACACGAATTCAGAGGGATTCAAGCAGCAATTTTCGGATCCTTGGTCAAACCCCTATTTTCTTTAGGCATTGGGATCGGTATTTTAGGAATGTCACATAATATGGGAGGTAAGATCTTTTCTTGCTTTTAAGAATCAACTACGACTTTAAATTAAAAAATATAGTTTTTTGTTATGTCATATCATTCATTCATTCTTGTAAGAAATAATTAATATTTTTCTTTTAGGCCTTATTAAACGCATATGTGAAAATAAATATGTCTTGGTGATGAGTAATTTCTCATTTGCGACTTACATATTTCAATATATGATTATATTTCCTTACAAAGGAATTGGAACTTACTCGTTGATGGAAATTAATTTGACTAAAATGGTAATAAACTTTAATTTTGTGTCATTAATTCATTACTTTTAGTAACTTTGAATAAATACTATTTTCTACTTTCCAGGTAAAATACTTTTTAATTGTTGATGCACCAGTTTCAATAATGGTTGGAATTATTTGCAAGTTAATCTTCGAGCAGCCTGGAATTAATTTACAAAAATTATTCTTACCACAAGTACCTCTTAGGAAGCACAATCGAGAAAAGGGTGAATAAAATAAATTATTGTAGAAAATTGACTTTATTTTCTCTTGTTTTTGTTATTATTTCATTAAACGACAAACGAGACCTAGTATTTTATTTCAAAATAGTAAAAGCAAATACTTGTACTGTCCAATTAGATTCTCGGTAGTGGACGGGCGGCAATCATCAGATAAATATTCTCAACCGCCCCACACAAATATGATACAAAACTGACACATTTGCTCAAAACTATTGGCTTTGTCCGGTCTAGGAGTGGCATAGAGATCTTAATGAGGTTGCTTTTGCGTAAGAGCAGAACAGATTACATTACTGGTGGACGCCCCGGTAGACTACCAACTCTAAACGGAATGTTAATTCGCAATTTGAATTCTAATTTACAATATTTATAGGCGCCCTTGCTTGGGCGCCTAATTTTTTGACGATCCTTGACTAGTATTTTACTGGCAACGCTGTTCGGCAGTGGGCGGCGAAGAGTGACGTCATAGCAACGTACTCCGATTTATATTCCTTTTGTTCGGTTAGTCTCGGGCGCCAGTTTCCCTATCTTTTACGTGGGGGAACTCTACGTGAATCTTACCCTCCGTTTCAGTAGCTACAATGAAGAAAGTTTAATTTCATTGGTTGGTTATATATTTTTTTACTTTATAATCAAAGTAGTTCTTTGAGTGTAGTGTTATTTTACTTTTAAAATAAACGGACTTATCAGTTTAGGTCACAAAAAGATAGTAAGGCTTTTTACAGGTCGGAATTTATTAATGTTGTCGGCGTTAAAAATGAATACAAACTGGGAATATATTGATTAGATTTATTTTATATTACTAAGGTCTACGGAAATCGAAACAATCAAAAGCAAAATGGATTCTACTTACAATTTTATAAGCAACTAATATCAGAAATGCAAAAATTATTTACAAGCGGTGTGAATGATAAAATAAAATTGGCTGGAGCAATGATTTACGATGAAATTAAAAATGCTTATTCAGTGTTTTCGGTTCTTTAAATAAATACAAAATTAGAACGAGGTTAAATATCGGTGGCCAGGACATAAAATCGGTAGGGTAAACAGATTCAGTATTAGATGTTTGGTTTATTTTACAATAAACAATCTAATAGGTACTCAAAAACGATACACCATGAACAGTTATTCGGTTTTAATTTCGCTCGGTGCTAGAAATAAAACAAAAGGTTAACAAATTAGAGTAGTAAATAATCAACAAACATACCGGTCCGAAATGGCTCTGAAACAGAGAAAAATAATTACGGGTTACTCTAATTCTACAAATAAATTTGGTCGGCGATTTCCAGCAAAGCAATGGAAATTAAGCGGGGTTTCAACCAGCCAAGAAGAAAAGCGAAGCAATGCAATGCACAAATAAATAAGCAATTTATAAGCATAAATAAGGGTATAAATAAGCAAACGGTAATCAGGAAAAGAACTTGTTTGGTTCACAGGAGGCAAAGTCTGATCGAGGTGCACGTTCGGTCGCGTGGCGGGTGACAGATTTCTCCCGGAAACGGTGGAGTACCCACCCAAACTTCGAGGGCCTTTCCTTCGATGCACGGCCGACTCACAACGCCTTCCTCTGGTGGTGGTATACCCAGCCAAACCAGCAGTTTCAGTTATTGTACCTTATAGCGTTTATCGAGCTTGGGCGGTGGGATGCCCAGCCAAACTGTTGCCGACAACGCTGCTGCCGTACAGTCAGACACCTTCACGTCTTCCACTGGCGGTGGGATACACAGCCAAACCAGCGATTCGGTTAATGTGACTAACACCATTCGTCAAATGAGGGCGGTGGGCTACCCAGCCAAACCTTCGCCAACAACGCTATCATCGTACTGTCGGCCAGGACAGATGAACATAGGAAAATACAATTTACTTAGGTACTTATTCCGGTGGCTAACTCCTTGGGTCGGATGGCGGTGGCAGGTCTTCCGTAGGGTCCTCGGAGTGGTCCTGAAAATCTTCGAGTTCTGGTAGCGAACTGCCTATTTTCGGCCAGGAAAACTGGTTTTATTGTCTCGATCTCCCCTTGATTAGCGGGAATCGTGGAGAAATTGTCTGCGCGGCACTCGTCAGAGTGGAGCAAACGGACGGTTTCACTCTACGCGCAGATAATTGCTCTTGGCCAATTAAGCTAATTAATAAAATAATTGGTAAAAGCCTTGCATAAAACGGAAACTAAAACTAGTTCATTATCATTACATTTACACCGACGCGACGTGCGAAACGGGTTTAATCAATAAAATAATATTATTTTTCCATTTCTCTTCATTCTAGTTAAATTATGTGTGAAAGTTCATCATCAGGTCCTGCTTCATGCCATATTTCATGTTTTTCATTATATATTTATTATATTATATTTTCCCATTATCTATCTTATTTTGCTATTAAAAGAGTTAGTTATACTACGTGTCCAGGTGTGTATGAGGTTTAGGCCTCACAAAAATCAACTAAAACAAAATGAGCATCAAATTCCTCAAATCCAAAAATATTTAGAATTATGCATTTAATTATGGTTGCTATCAATAAATATAGACTAAAAATCAAAAAGACCATTATGACATTTTTTTAAATGTTCCCATTTGAACAATTTTTATGTAAAATTATAATTTAAGGCTTTTTTTACATTAAGGCGTTATTCAACAATTTTCGTATACCAAAAATTGAGAAACCTTTTGCGGGATTTCTAATTTAAAAACGTTGGTTCTGGCATTTTCTTATGAAAAATATCATCTTAAAAGATAATCATTAAACAGTTAGTAAAAAATAATTATCATAAATAAAATGAAATGTTTAAGTAATTAATAGAAAAACACATACTTGATGTGTTTACATTCTCAAATAATGCAATCATTCGAGGAAACATCCTACATTCTTTGACCGAGCTTTATCACGTAAAAAACAGCTACTACAAAGAGATTTTTTGTATCCGCATTTTGCTTGGGATTGTCTTATCAGGCACCTTTCTTCCCCTCTCGAAACAAACATGAACATACAAAATTATTTATAAATTAAAATTAATGAAAAGAGTGACGACGTTTGTCAAAAAATTATTTACGTGATACGGATTATAATTGTTTCTGTTTAAAAATTTTCTTATTTGCCCTTTTTCTTTCTTCATACATACACATATTCTATTATTAGCTCTCACATGTTTTTACCCTTAATTCTCTGCTTACCCTTTCCATATTTTTCTTTTCTATTTCCGTTCTCTTTCTAGATTTCTAAATCCATAATGATTTTATCCTTGTGCAGGGTGAATTACATTTAACGTCTTAAATAAATTAAATGAAAAACGTGTTTGATATTTTTTTTTTATATTTGCCACGTTCTCACAGCCAAATTGATTTTTTTGTTTGATATTTTTTTGGAAATTGAAGTAGTCGTAGGAAAAAATATTTATTTGCAAATTTCCGCATCCGTTGGTTGGGAAAATATAAAAAATAGTGGGTATATATTTTATTTAGAACTTTCTCGAAAGGGGCAGCGTTTCTGAAAGATCCCATCATTTCCAAAGGTATCATACTCTCAGAT
The DNA here is from genome assembly GCF_000390285.2 of Anoplophora glabripennis. Taxonomy (NCBI): domain Eukaryota; kingdom Metazoa; phylum Arthropoda; class Insecta; order Coleoptera; family Cerambycidae; genus Anoplophora; species Anoplophora glabripennis. Next base: position 129,075 of record NW_019417023.1, on the reverse strand, counting down.
GCGATATTAAATCTGACCCATCTTGTATTGTACCTATACTGTACTGCAAACAAACTACTAGACACAAAACTGCAAAAGCTATTTAATTCTCTTATCGATTTGAGTACATGTGTTTTAATTTTTTTGATGTCAACATGAAAATATCGCAGATGGTAATTATTTTACAATCTGTAATTATGTACTATAATATCCTGGCCTACTAATGTACCGAAAGTCTCGTTTAGGTCAAAGTTCCTTCCGCTAACTTAAAAAGTTTTCATATTTTTGCTACATGTATACAGGGTGTTGAAAAAAGAGTGTAAAATATTTCAGGAGGTAATAGTATAAACCAAAATAAGCAGAAAAGTCTTAATAAACATGGGTCCGCAAAGTAACGGTTTCGGAGATATGAACCACTATTCGTTTTTCAAACATTTTATTTTATTAGGAATAAACCGACAAAGGAAGCTTTTAACAAACAAAAAACAAAGTTACAGAAGATGTTCAAAGTGCCCTCCGTCCATTTCCAAGCAGGCACGACATCTTCGTCTCAACGATATTCGAACTCTTTCGAAAACACCCTCCTTGGTTTGGATTTCTTGACACTTTTGATTAATCCGTAGCTGCAGCTCTTCCAGGCTATTTACAGGAGTACCATACACTAATGTCTTCAAATATCCCCAAACAAAGAAATCTAGAGGGTTCAGATCAGGCGATCTTGGAGGCCATAAAACAGGTCCGGCCCTTCCTACCCATCTATGTGGAAAAGTTTGGTGTAAATGCTCTCTAACGGCCATGGAAAAATGAGCTGGAGCACCATCATGCTGGAACCACATTTGTTGCCTCTGATTCAAAGGAATGTCTTCCAAAAACTCATAC
>NW_019417023.1:67300-128100 GCF_000390285.2 Anoplophora glabripennis | reverse complement strand
AATAAAATTATTATGAATTATGAAATTTGAATATTCAATTTTTGCATTATTTTATGAGTTTTCCATTATTTAAAATGACCGTCACTTTTTAAAATGTTTCCATGAAATTTAGTATAGGAAAATAGTGAAAGATAAAAATGAGTTTATTTTTTACGCAAAACATGGGTCATTTAAAGTTATAACAAGAAAGGTAAAAAAGTCATAATTTTTATGTTAGTAGAGATTTTGCTTTTTGAAACCCCACATTATTTACCGTTAAAAAGATAGACTTGTTGCACTCTCAGTAGACACTGACTATTTAACAGATATAAATTGTAAAAAATATTTAATGCAGTTACAAAATTACCACATAAATGTAGCGTAAAATTAAAATATATTTTTTCTTAGGAACTACGTATTTTATCGATATGGAAGTATAAATTCCTTATAGCAAATAAAATGATGTTTCAGAGAAAATCCGCCTTTTCTCAAAATCTGTCAACAAGAAAAATTTAGTAAAAAAAACAAATGACTTTCAGGTGTTGTTTACGGCCTATTTATATTAGGTAAAAAATAGACCTATATTCATCCTCGACTGCCCTAAAAGTACCTTTACATGTCCAATTTCATTGAGTCGGTCGGTGGCCGAGCGGTACTTGAATCGATGTTGCCACTACCGGGGGTTCAATTCCAGTGACCGGAAGACCATGGATTATTTTGATGGAATGAGTCACCCTTTCTAAGGATATGGTGTTTGCACTTGTTCTTGTCGAGATCCTGTCTCGCTACAGCAGTGTTTATCTGTTTCCGGATCCGTTCGAATTTCCTCGTGTGTTTTTAATTAACCATAAAATCTCGCTCAATTAACCATACTTATGGTTATCATTCCATAATAGTGGACTATATTTGATTTCTATTAAATAAAGGAAACCTTCTTTTTTACACACATATATTTAACTTTACAACAATGTGTACTTCATGAGTATATACCGGGTGGGGCATTTATCTTGCGACAAAATAATATCTCGGTTGGCCTCGATTATTTCGAAAAAAGTTTCAGACAAAAATTGTAGGGCACCGAGGGGGGCATTGAAAGGTCCATATTACGACTTCTGGTCTAGACCGGAAGTGGCGTTTTTACATCGGAAGTTGATTTTTTTTAATAGAAACATCCATTTTTTACCATGGATTTCGACTGAAAAACGAAAAACAATCGCTTTTTGTTCTTATTATTTTTTTGTTTTAACCCATATTTTGGCCATAAAATGGCCATAAAAACAAAAAAACTAGAATCTTGAGACAACGGAGTATCTTGTTGGGATCACTTTTTTTTAAATGTTACTTACAAAAGTTGTAGAGTGAAAAGGAGGCTACCTTGCCATGACCTTGAAAATGACCTCAACCAACGTCGTCAACGTCGTTATTCCTGAGTAGTGCTAAAAGTAGTTAATAATTATACAGTTTTTCGACCTTAAAATGACCTTGATATCTGATCTTGTTCTTGAGTTTAAGTTCATATCTTATTGTAAAACTTCCTGCTCTTGTAATTTCCGAGGTCAAACAAGATGGTCCCACTTAAAATTTTGAATTTAATCTTTAAACAACCTTGGAGTCAAGGTTAAGGTAATTTTCAAGGCCATGTCAGGATAGCCCCTACAACTTTTATATGAAACATTTTTTTAAAAAAAGTGATCCCAAGAAGGTACCTACGTTGTCTCAAGATTATTGTATCTTTTGTTTTTTATGGCCATTTTATGGCCAAAATATGGGTTAAATCGAAAATAATAAAAACAAAGAGTTTTTTTTCGTTTTTCAATTGAAATCCGTGATAAACAATGGCTGTCCATTTAAAAAAATCAACTACACCACTTCCGGTCTAGACGGGAAGTCGTAACTTTTCAACGGCCCCTCGGTGCCCTACAATTTTTGTCTGAAACTTTTTTCTAAATAATCGAGTCCAACCGAGATATTATTTTGTCTCAAGATAAATACCCCACCGACTTACTTAAAAATACTACACACCGAGTATGAATAAGCGTCCGCAACACGTTAGAACTACCATCAGATACATTCACGATGTGTTGTATATTTAATATGCTGTATATTTAATCCCAAATATCAGAATTTTGAATCAATTTTGTTTTTCGATGCACCGCTGTCAATAATAGTAGGGATTATTTTCACTGTAGTATTCGAGCCGCCAGGAATTAAACTACAAAACATTTCCTGGCACAAGTATCAGTAGGAAGAAATCACAACCGAAGATGGACTAGTGAAATTAATTATCATTATAAATTAATTATTCTTAATTTCTGTTAATTACTGTTATGTAGATTAAATAGTAGATAAAAAATTATATGTTATTTCCAATTAAAACGAAAACTTACTTCTAGTACACACTATTTTATTTATTAAAAAATCGTATGGATATAGAGGTAGAATCTGTTGTAGGGCCTTCCTGTATTTCAAGTATTCTACTATTGCTCGAGTTGACCTTGTAGCTTGCAATATTTAAGTCATATCAGTTCGATTAATACTAATTCTAGTTTCCACGAACGACAGCAATAAAAACATTTATTTGTATGGTATGTGTTGTAAGAAATTAACAAAAATATATTTATAGGTGAGTTTATATTCAAAATTTTACCATTAATTAGTTTGTAACTCCTCTAAATATATTGATGTTTGCTATAAAATTATTTGGTACGAATACGAAATACGAATAAAGAATTTTCTCTAAGAGGTAATTCCTTGGGTATTTTTGGACCAAAAAATCTTCGTGTGCCTGATATTCAAGACATGAGATATGGAAATAAAAAAGAAATTACCTTTATGCGAATGTCACTGCAAGATAGACAAGGCGAAAACCTCTCATTCGTGGGAGAAATTTTCCGACTCGATTTTTTTGCATATTCAGATTCGTAAGATGTTCCTTAATATGAATCAAGATGATGCCGGTCGGAAATCTGGTGCCCAGTTTTTTTCACTTAGGATTTTTTTTTTAGATTTTTTGACACATTATAAACAAAAAGTTCCTATGCACTATGCCTCTAAAATTGATGGTTTTAAAGTTATAAACAATTTAAGTTGCTAAAAATGTGAAAATGACGATTTTCAACGGCCGATTTCCGGGTTAAAAATTGTTATTTTTGATGTTGCCCGGTACCTAAATTAAAGTTTAAACATCCCCCTACAAGATGCTGAAGAGTTTTTGGGTCTCGAATTATTCTAAAGCCTTGTTTTTTAATTGTTATTTCGTCTAGCGGCTTCAGCTTATGTTTTATGTCTGAATTAAGCAACGAAAAGTTTGATGCATTGCAAAGATTATACCTAAAAATATTAAATAAGCAAGGCAAAACAGCCGATGAAGCTAGAAAAATAATTTTATGTCATTGTAGCGGAATGGGTATTAATTTAAGTAAAATACACTTCCGATGTACTGAAATTACACGTCTTGAGAGCTTCTTTACAAACGTACATATGAAAAAGTTCTATTTTTCTTCAATATCAAAGTTTGGATTTCACAGCTTTTGGTTGTCAAAATGAAACAGGTGAATTACATATTATCTAAATTTATTACCAAAGATCCATTACCCAAAGACTTAGTTAAACAATGTAAATGTACAAGAAACTGTAAGACTAAAGCTTGTTCTAGTATGAAAAACTATGTCACTTATGTACCTTTATGTGGTCGTAACATAGAACAGTGTGAGAATTCTTATGATTGAATAAATGTGTGATAATAATGATAATATGCAGTATTAAATAAATGTTCTTTAATAAAAATCAAATGTATTCGATACTATTGCCCTTTTATTTTTTTTCTGCACTCTATTCGTACNTTCGTCGCGACCCCACAGACGTCTTTCGCGTTTGGCGTGAAATTATTTTGACATAATTAATCTGACGTTTCTAAAGACATTCGAATTTTCTCCGGGTGGGCGTGTCTTAAAGCTTCAATCTTTACGGCTTGTGAAATGGTCGTCTGTCGTCGAGCGGACCCCAAAAAGAAGGCAAAATTAAATATGAAAAAGCGAAAAGAACGTTACAAAAATGCCCCCGAACGATTAAAGATGATCGAATGGACATCTCGTGCTCAGTCGCACGCCGTTCTGCGGTTTGCGGAAAAAGAATCCTGTGTGGCAAAGTATACGTTTTCCAGCCGGCGAGCGGGCGCATTTTAACGTATTTACGGCCGCATTTCGAATCCCGCGCGTGATTTCGCGGAAAGTTCTACATGAAAGGTTTGAAAAAGGCATCCGGTCGATAAATATGAGTATTTTCCGCGCGGCTTTAAATAAATAACGTAGGTAAAATGGGTAAAATAAAAACTAAATAGAGGAAACCGGCGGGGCGATCGTCAGGTTTCATCGGAAAGTAGGCGTGTCGGACTATCGCCGTTCACACAAAAATTGGGTCACGCCCCTCGCAGAGCCCGAGGAAAACTCAAAATTCACCTCGAAGACGACAAAAAATCGCCATCGAAATACGCCGTTCGGACGGAGGAAGGCAGGCGGGGGGCTTCGCCCCCCGCGAGTCGCCGCCGCGCGGCTCCCCCGAAAAGCCTATGTGGCAATAAGTCGGCGCTTTTTCGCGCCGATCGTGCGACGCAGACGGAGCTATCAGATTTTAATATATATTGATTATATGATTAGCCTAAGCTTCATCAACCTAAATAAAAAATATTCACAGATATTCCAATAACACTATATGTCTTGAAAACCAGTGGCTTTTCACCTTTAATTTATTAAGACTTTTTAGTTTAAAATAACCCAAGAAACAAATTGGTAGTAGGCGATGGAAAAAGTTGTTTTCATCGCCTACTGAACTCAAAGTTTTAAGTCCGTGACAAGGCTACGCAAACCGAAACATACAAACCTGCAAATAACGCCATTTTTCTCAAGAATGGTTTTCTGTAGGCGATTTTCTCAAGAGATATTTGTTTTTAATAAAACGACTTTTCAATGTTGTTTCCCGTTTAAAAAAACATGACCACTGTAAAAATTTTGATCGCTAAAAGGAGGAAGTAACCGGAGAAAACTATACCCAGTATATCGATTTGACTAAAGCTTTAAGAAATAATACCCCATAATAGTCCAAACATATGTGCAATACGCGATCGGTAAAAGTTAGGATTATAAAGTTATTAATTAAATTAGTTTTATTTTTGACAATTTTGAAGACCTGTAACTCAAAAACCAACAATTTTTTATTTAACTCTTTTTTCGTAAATCGTATTTATTTATCGTCGTGAATATGCAGTTAAACGTTGTCGGTGAAATTTTCGAACACCCTGTATATTGTGTTGGAACTTGTACTTACTTTTTTTCGGTGACGTAGAAATGGAGTAAATTAATGTGTCATGTAGTTTTATATTTTTTATAAAAAATATGTTGCTAAGTTTATTTGTATATATGCTTTCTGTATATCAGCATACCGAATGTATCAACCACAATAATCAGAAGCAGGTAAATGCTATTAACAAACAAATATAATTTGTTGCTATAAAATATGCAGTTTAACAGAAAACAATTATCGTAAAGAAACTCAATGACAAAGATCAATTTTAATTTAAAGAGAACAGATAAAACAAATTAACATGAAACAATGGAAAATTAAATGAGGCTAAAACATAGCGTAGTTTTAAAGAAAAATTGTTGGCATTATATTACCGTATAATACAATGTTTGGCAATTGCTTCATTATTGGCAGTTACTGCTCCTAAACATAGTGGCTTGAAATTTATAACAATAGAAATCACATATTCATCTAAATTTTTCCACTTGTCTAGAGCAGAATCTCTCAGTTCAAAATAATTTCTAAGATGAATATTGCATCTACAATTTTTTTACTAATAAACCCAGGCGTTCTTAATGGGATTTAAATCTGTAGAAGGCGAACTTAAAATGTTAATATTATTTCCTCTAAGCCGGTTTCAGACTACATTCAAACATTCTCATGTTGAAATTCTCCATGAACCTGTCGCACAGATTTCGCATTATATTTTCCTAAATATTTACACGTTTAGAATACAGTTGTTATGATTTGTTGTTATTATTTATACCTATTAAATTAATAAATTTATGGTGGGTATAATTTTATTTTTTGATTTTCCTCTTATCATTGCATTTTCTAATGTAATTAATGTATTGTGAACTAAGGGCCCTTATAGACGAGAAAATTGATAATAACTTTTTTATTTTCAGCAAAGAACTGTTTTTCAATACAATTGTCTTTTTGCCTTTTTTTCGCACTTTTTGTCCTAAAATGGGCCTTCCAAATTTAGACATCAGATTTATGTCCAGCATCCAAAAATAGATAGAAAATCATTTTTCTAGGTAAAAATCGGGATAGAGTCAGTATTCTTCATATTTACCAAATGTAGTATTAAGACAACTGCATAATCAATTTAAAAGAGATTTGTCCCTGTGATTACAATAAAATCTATAAGAAATGAGAGGTCTGATCTATAAACAAATAAAAAAATTTTTTTCGGCATATGTAATCTTTTACTAATAATTGATTAGCTGATTATGAACACTGAAAATAATAAATGGAATTTCAACGGAAAATATTTTTTAAAAAGCCTCCAATTAAAAAAGCCTATACGGTCATTTATAATTTTGATACATTTTTATAGTAAGTGTAGTTTGTTACCAAATAAATGTACCACATTTGAAAGGAATCGTTTAATTGAATAATGTTAACTTAGTTAAACAATAATCAGAATTTATTACGAAAAATATTTAAAGATAAATATACCAAGGTGTTTACTAATATTACCTAATATAGAAACTTTTCAATACTAAGTTCATTACTACAGTAAATATACCTATTAAAACTACCAAACAACAAAATTTTATTATGTACAATTCATGACCGAAATAAATGTACTATTTAAAATTACATTAAAATATGAAAACAGAAAAGTATCCTAAAAATTGAATTATTAAAGTAGTTGTATTAATAGGTACTAGAAAACATAGAGTTTTTCGTTACAAATAGATATTTTATTCTTTCAAATTGTTTCAGATTTCGAGGTACATACCTGGATGCTATGCATATTATAATGAATATAATATTTGTTACATTTATAGTTATCTTACGATTTTCAGTAGTAACTTCAGGTAAGAAATCAATTATTATCTTAATTTTTTTCTAAAAATTATTGTGCAGTATAGTAGTATGAAAACAGTTTAGCAAAATACCATTTTCAAGAAATTGTCCTCCGAATTCTCAAAAAATAAGTTATTTGCGTATATTATTAAGGATTGTGACATCATTGGAGGAGCTAGTCTGTATACTGGAATTTATAACCCTATTTCGGCCCCTTGAACACGAGTTTGAAGTCAATTTGGCGTCAGCACCCACTATTTTCGATCCACCAATTCAATAAAATGTTTTTTTCTAATTAGCACTTTCGCTAGCGAACTTTTTAGCCTTCAAGAAATATATACAGTAAATGTTTTATCTCTAATCTCACACTGTCTTTTCAACATCCAACAGTAGTCCTTCATAATATATCACGTCCCACTTATTCTGATACTACCACTTTATTTAAATCTTGATGAAATCGTTCACCTTCCTCTTCGCTATAGTCACCGAAGTTATGGGGAAAGTAATTCACGGGGCAGATAAGGAAACTATTTAATAGAGCAAAGCAGACAGGAGAGTGGGAGGCTTATAGAGCAACCCTCACTGAGTATAATAAAGAAATTAGAAGAGCGAAGAGAGACTCATGGAGGAAGTACTGTGGGGATATTGATAGTGTCCCACAGTGTGTTAAACTCCAGAGACTTCTCTCTAAGAACGATAATACGAAACTCGGGGCTCTTAAAACACCGAGTGGAGCATACACTAAAACTGGAAGGGGGACATTGGAGCTACTTCTAAATACTCCAGGCTCCAGATTACTAAACCACGGGGATGAACATGACTGGGATCACCAGCAGAGGGTAACGACCGGGTCTCGACAGAACTGGGAGGTTGTCCAAGATAGTGGTGAGGCAGTCACGAATAAGATAGACAATAAGTCCCTTTGATCCATTTAAATCACCAGGTGCTGATGGAATTCTACCCGTACTGTTACAGCAGGGGTGGTCTGTCTAGCTCCGGTTTTAAATCAAATCTACAGAGGCAGCATTATACTTGGTTATATACCGCTGGCATGGAGATCGACGAACGTGGCGTTTATTCCTAAGCCAGGGCGTCCATCGTATGCCCAGGCAAAGGCATATCGCCCAATAAGTTTAACATCTTTCGTCCTGAAAACCTTGGAGATAATAGTTGATAGGCATATAAGGGATAGGGTGTTGAGGGCAAATCCTCTGCACAAGCACCAATATGCAGCAAGATCAGTCGACACAGCCCTTCATAACCTAGTCTCTAGGATAGAGAATGCAATGAACGATAAAGATCTAGCCTTGGCAGCTTTTCTAGATATTGAAGGGGCATTTGATAATACACCCTTCGAATCTATAAATTCGGCATTTCGCAACAAGGGCCGTGATGACACTTTGTGTCGTTGGATAGATACCATGTTGAGAAACCGGACAGTAACAGCCACCCTTTCGGGAGAGACATCCAGTAAGCCGGGGCTGCCCCCAAGGAGGCGTACTGTCTCCCTTGTTATGGGGATTAGTGGTGGACGGCGCACTGGAGGGCCTTAATCGAAAGAGATTTTATACACAAGGCTATGCGGACGACTTAGTCGTTCTCATAGTCGGGGGACATAATTTTATCGTTTCAGAACTCATGAATGAGGCCTTCAAATGGATAGATGACTGATGTAAGGGGCACGCACTGTCAGTAAACCCATACAAAACGGTCGTAGTATCCTTTACTAGGAGAAGAAATTTGACTGGACTCTTTGAACTTATAATAGGGGAGAAGTGCAGTCGGCTTTCCAGGGAAGTAAAATATCTAGGAGTGATACTGGATAGTAAGCTTACCTGGAATGCACACTTGGAAAAAGTGGTGAGTAAGGCGAAGCTGACATTGTGTGTATGCCGTCGCCTTATTGGAAGCACCTGGGGGCTGAAGCCAAAAATGTCATATTGGATGTATACATAGATAGTAGGATTCTTTATGGCGCTGTGATATGGTGGCAAATAACACAACAGACTACAGCGAAGGAAAAACTGAATAGAATTCAGAGACTGGCCTGCCTATGTATAACGGGGGCGATGGCATCGACCCCGACAGCTGCGCTAGAAGTCATGCTAAATCTACTACCGCTGTGGTGGAAGGAAAAGCGCGGTTAGCAGCATATCGACTCAGGAATAACAACGACTGGAGGGGTAGTTTCTATTCCAGGATCATGGACACATCTATGTCGGAACTAACTCTTGGGATGGTATCTGACGGGATGGTTCCACGGTTTCACTTCCACAAGCCATTTGAGACTTGGATAGAGGATCAAAGCAAATGGGAGAGGAAAAGTTTGTTACCCTGAAAAGATGGAGCCTTGTATGGTTTACGGATGGCTCCAAAATGGCCAGAGGGACGGATGCTGGAATATATGGACTCAGATGGAGTGCAAACTACAGTCTGGAGGCGTTTCCTACGGTATTCCAAGCAGAAATTTTCGCGATAATGGCGTGCCTGGCAGAGACTGCTGACTGAACTAGCCACCAATAATACAGTTAGACTGTGTTGGGTGCCAGGGCACAAAGACATTTGTGGGAACGAAAAAGCGGATGAACTTGCTAGGAAGGGATCCGAGACAGAGTACATCTCCCAATGTGGTCAGGCGGGCTCTGGGCAAATGGACCTAGACAGAATATAGGAAATACTGGACTTCAAAGCCATTCTAAGGAGCTCATGGAGTATCTTTCGAAGGAAAGAGCAAACGATTTACTGAGTTTGAATAAAATCCGACTCAGAAAAGTGACGGGACTCATAACGGAACACTGTCACTTTAGGGAACATCTACATACATAAGCTAAAGCTTGTTGACAGTCCGGTCTGCCGAGGATGTGACTCGGCGGATGAAACTTGCATATCCTGGGCGAGAGGGATAATAGAATGACGCTCCTGAGGGGACTCTATTTGGAACCCAAGGAACTGAGAGATGTGTCAGACAGAAACTTTTGAACTTTGTTAAAAGGACAAAACTACTTGCTGAATAGGACTAGTAGTGGGACGCACAATAGGCCTAATTAGGCCGCGGTCCCATGGGACTATCAGGACCAACGGCTAGGGAAGGAAGAAGAAGAAGAATTCACGTAATCCAAATTCTCTGAAATTCTCCCCCATTTCCGCGATTATAGTTTTATTATTGTGATTTTCTGTTAATTTTTGTATGTGTGGTATATTTTGCCTGTGAAGTAAGCAAATCCTTAAATGGAACTTGTAAAGGCTCTTGAGTAACGTTAAAAGATTCTGGATTCAGATCTCCGCTGTTAGGCCTAGTTCTTTGCTCATTGTAATTATTCTATCTCTACTGTCCCATAAACATAGAAAAAAGAAATACTTGGTAAATCCTGATTGCTGTCAAAAAGTAGTAGCAATGATTTGAAGATTTCAAATCTCCATAAATTCGTAAGTTATGCTTATTATATCTTATTTTTTGCAAGGCATATTTCATACTCTCATCGTTTTCTTTCAGGTTTGTTGGTTGTGGTAATAGAACTACCTTCAAGCTTCGTTTTGAAGAGTGAATGAATAACACTTACTCCTTGTAATTAATTAATTAATTAGGCCTTTAACTACCTACATACCCTCTTCATCTAAAGAAAAATATTTTATTAAAACTTCTTTTACGTGATCGATATATATCCTTCAGATGGAAGATTTTTCTTCTTAAATCTTCTAACTAAATATTTAACTCAATCTTTTGATAAACCTAGATTGCGAATAACTTAACTATTAAACGTTTACGGAGGTATGCGCACTCGTCGAAGCTCATATTCATTCTTTCCATACCTCTTATCCAGACACAAGGCCCCAACATTCATCAACTTGTTACCAACAGTTGCCAACATTTTGTTGGTCAGTCTCTACTTACTTCAAGAGATACTGAGAATGATTTACTTGTAAAATGTCTATCACTGTTTTTCTGTATTTTAGATAAATACAAAAATTTGCCGCCTGTATTCAAAATGGAGGATTACATGGAGTGCATAGAGAAAAATCATTCGTATTGCAAGATAAATGCTATTTTAAAGAACAGAGGATATGAAAACAACTATCTATGGAACTTGATTAATGTAAATTATAAAGATACATTTATTTGAAGTTAATCAAAACTAAAAAAATTACTAATATATACATTTTTCAGGATTCTATTAATGATAAAAACAGCTATGATCGCAGTATTATTCATAGGGTCATATGCGTTCCAAAGAAAGAAGCTCTTGATTTACAATCAGCTAAAAAGTTTGCTGAATTACATCTAAATGAAGAAATTAAGGAAACTAATTTATTTGCACTAGTAGAAGAAATTATTTGTACCGCAAAAAATAAAGTTAAAATAATTGAATTTTACGATCAACTACTACTGTAAGTTTTTTTATGTGAATTTCTCTAAATGGAAAGAATTTATTATTTGATGATTTCAAAATAACTTGAAAATAAAATTATGGCAGATATCTATTTAAATTTACTGATTTTTAGGTTTTCGTTAGTGGTATATATGTCTTTAATTTTATACGCTACGGTATACGACAGACTGAGAGGAAATTGTTCAAGTAAAAACGCTAGTAAGTTTTTTTAACATAGGTATACCAAATAAATTTAATTCATTAAATTGCTTATATTAGAAGTGCAAATTAAATTTTATTATTCTTAAAGAAATTTTAAAAATTTCCTGTCACTCTATTTTGTACGTAAGTAATAACTTTATTTATATTAGTTAATAAAATAAACTAAACAAAAAACATTGTTAATAAATACATGTTTTCTTTTCATTTTCATGTTCAACATCTTAGTTGTTATAAGCGCGAAATTTATATCCTTGAAATATATGACCAACAAAAATATTAAAAATTTCTTGTTAAATGTACCTAGATATTTTTCTCATAGTAGTATTTGCAGTCAAATAGGTTATGAGTGGAAAAACAATGTACCATAAGGTAGAAAATAATATTTATTTATTTAGCAATCCCTAATTGTACTATTTTGTAGAGAACAAGGTTTTAATATCATTATCATTAACTTCAAATTGGAGAAAAATATGTAATATTGAAGGAAATGAGGATTATAACAAATTAAAGTCAATCCAAGGAATTCGGTTTTACAACATGTTACTAATTCTTTGTTTACACACATTATTTAGTTCTGTATCGATCTACAACTCAAATCCTAATGAAGTTGAAAAAGTAAGTAGATATACATATTTATTTTAGAAAGAACAAAAATAAAAAAGTCAACCTGCATTTTATGGGTTTTTTAATATAAAAAATGAAAAATTTGCCATTTTCCAATAATTCAAAATATACGTATATAATTATTACATAATAACAATTATTATTGTTATATATTTTATAAATACCTTGTATATAGATTAATGTAGAATAGTGCATGTTTTTTAAGATAGATATTGATTTTGTCTATTTTATTTCTTTTACTTTTTTGTACAACGCTCGATATAAAAGAGTAAATTTCAACGTTTTTTGATGGCATGTTATCACTGTGTGTTGGGAAGGAAATAAAATTAAGTAGTAAAAATCTACGATTTTCATTTATAATTACTCCAAGATATTGCAATTATAATTGAATATTCCTAAATAAATAAGCAGGTAATCTTAATATATTGTAATGCTAAAAATTATAAACAAAAACTCTTAACCCACAGTTCTCCACAAAATAATCTGGAGTGCTAGGTATTTTAATGTTATGTTAAATCAAAACAATTATATTTAAATATGCTATTATTTTGTTGATATTTCAGCTGCTCAATTCTACACCATTGCAAATTTTTGAAGTTTTAGGAGTTTTCTTAGTGCAGACGTTTTTCCTAATATCTTCTTTTATTGTAACTTTTCAAATATATAACATTTATGAGGATCATGGAAAGTTCACTATTAAACAGGCTCTTGATGTCATTATTAATAGGTTCTTTAGGTAAGAATTAAAGTGCATAGTAACGTGATGTTTATATATTTTTTGCCTTTTTGCTCATATATCATAAATGGTAGATAGAACTTCTACTAACAATAAGAGAAATGTAATTCTATTACAAATATGAAGATGTAATATTTCAACATATTGTTCTTTCTCCCAAAAACGTATCACAATGCTTTTACATAAACCAACCATTTATATTCAGGTAAAACAGGTTATGGTTATGTAATAGTACTTTTTGTTCATTAAAAAATACATCCATATCGTCAATTTTAAAAGAATTTTAAATCCCAAAGAGTCATCTGAAATAAATTTTCATTCATCTGCAAGAATGCTGGTTTTTAATTTTCTATTTGCAAATATACATATTTGTAGGATTCCTCCCAATTACTGTATGTAGGTCAGCCAAATTAAATTGTAAAAATACGTTACAAGTAAGAATTTTTACATTTTTTAGGATCGGAGTATGTACGACTGTAATATTACTTTTTATGAAAACTTCTTGGCATAAATTGACTGAGGGACCTCATATTTTTTATATCTATGATATGTTTCAAAAAGGATGCGAACAAAACTGGTGGAAAACTTTTTGCTTTGTGAATAACCACTTGTATTTTGGAGATATGGTAAGTACAATTTCTGGATCATCTCTGGTACATTACGCGGGGTAATAATGAACTTATGTCAATATTTTCTGTCACATATCAACAGTGTTAATGTAAACCAATAAAATCCATTTTTAGTTGGCCAACATTTCATTTTAAAAATTAGGCTACCTCAATATTATTGAGTTGACTTTTGGGAACTGGTGATTTCACAATTTTTTAATAATAAATCCATGTTTAGCTACCATTACAGGAAGACAAAAATAACTAACTGGAAACCACAAGTAGGGATCTTTATGGCATGATTAATATACACTCACTAAGTATTTTACTATCTAGGTAAATTTGCCGCCTTAAGGGCTGTGGTGGTATCAAAGTTGTTTTCTGCGGTTTCACACATATTTTTTACAACATATGAAAGGTCTCGTTTTTCTCAACAACTTTTATGAAAATGTTTTTTGACGTCTCTTCCCCTTTAAAATATACAGTACGCGCCTAAAGTATGGAATAAATTCAGTAAAATCGAAACAAATTTTTTTTGGGAAAAATCCTCGAGCAGGTCGATTTTTAATTCAAAAAATACATATTTTAACATAAAAGGCGATTTTCAACCGTCATTTGTTTTCGAGTAATGACGTCATCGACATTTTTTTTAAATAACAACCCCCTATTTTTTTTCTTGATTCTGAAAGATCGTTTCATTGTCGATCCGACAGTATTAAAATGTTGCCATCTTACATAGGAAAGTTTTCAAGTAAATGACGATTGAATGTTAGAAAACCCAAATCAATTAAAATAAAGTAAAAACGTTAACAAATTTAATTTTTCGAAATGCCTGAAGTTTTTTATGGATCACGTAGGTGTATAAGTCTTTATAAAGTGTCACTACCATACCGGTTTTCCAAGTTTTGTAAGCGATATAAAAATTATTTGAAGATCACAAACAGAACATTTTGATAAGTATGGTAGATAATCCTCATAATACTTCATGATTGGTTGCATTAACCAATAAAGTTAGTCAGACCACAGTGATACGTATCCTGAGGAGGGAAAAATATCATCCCTACAAAATTCAACTTGTGCAGGAACTCAATGAAAACGATCCCGACCGCCGCTTTCACTTTTGTAAAATTATGATGGATTTATGTCAAGTAAATAGAGATTTACACCGGCAAATACTTTTTTCAGACGAGGCCACGTTTTGTCTCAATGGTACAGTAAACCGTCAAACTTGCAGGTATTGGAGTCGGGAAAATACTCATTGGATGGCAGAGACACATACCCAACACCCACAGATATTAAATGTGTGGGCTGGAATAGTTGACAACAGAATAGTAGGGCGGCCTTTCTTCTTTGAAGGAACCCTTACAGGAGAAATATATTTAGTTTTTACAAAATGACCTTGTTCCAGCGCTTGCAGTAATTTCTCCTAACGATAATGACCCTGATATTCCTGATGACACCATATGGTTTCAGCAAGACGGTGCACCTCCGCACTATGCGCGCCCTGTTCGAGATTTTCTGGACAATTGTTTTCCTAGGAGGTGGATCGGCAGACGAGGACCGATAGAATGGCCCGCGAGATCCCCAGATCTTACACCCCTGGACTATTTCTTATGGGGCTACTTAAAGTCCAAAGTGTACGTTAATAGACCACATAATTTAGAAGAACTCCAAAATTGTATTATAGATGAAATACACAGAGTTACCCCAGAAATAATTCATAATGTGCAAGAAGAATTTCTACACAGACTTGCGTATTGTCAAGAAGTCGGTGGGTGGCAATTCGAACACTTAATTTAGGTAGAAAACTTAATGAATTGTATTTGCTTGACATAGGAATTGTTATTTTTTTAATGAATAAAATTTACGTTTTCTAACATTCAATCGTCATTTACTCGAAAACTTTCCTATGTAAGATGGCAACATTTTAATACTGTCGGATCGACAATGAAACGATCTTTCAGAATCAAGAAAAAAAATAGGGAGTTGCTATTTAAAAAAAATGTCGATGACGTCATTACTCGAAAACAAAATCGCCTTTTATGCTAAAATATATATTTTTAAAATTAAAAATCGACCTGCTCGAGGATTTTTCCCAAAAAAAATGTGTTTCGTTTTTACTGAATTTATTCCATAATTTAGCGCGTACTGTATAATAGAAAACCGCTATTTTGAACAAGCCTTTTACTAATTTTATCAACGTTGGAAAGTAAGAAAATTCTAATGTTTACATTTCATTGTAGAATATATCATTTGCTTCTACATTTTGAAGGATAGAATATCAGCAAAAATCAGAACGATCTCTCATTTTTCATTTTTTTAATGGTTGTGTTAATTTTCCCGTTAATTATTTTTTTATTTTAGTAATGAATATAAACATTGTTTTCCACGGCAACGCTATCAAAGTCAGTACAGACTTGGTATCTTCAATTTCTCAACACATATCGTCTTACATCTTTTGAAAGAAAGAGATAGGGTAAAAGTTTTTTAAGAAAATTTGTTCGGAATAAAAGATGATTTTCACTTGGTATTTAAAAAAGTATTTATGATATTCAGAAAAATAATTTACTCCTAACTTACCAAGATGGAATTTTAAGTCAAATGTATTCTGAGTCCAATACGTACATTAAAAAATAGTAAATACAGGGTGTGCTCAATTTTAACAACAGATTCAGAAAAAGAAAAAATAATAGCAGTTTGTTAGATCAACTTGTTTTCTTGAGATGCAGACCGTTAAAATTAAGAAAAGAGAATATTTCTAAATACCTTCTGAACAAATAAAGATCCCAAATAACACTCCGATGTATACAAGATGATTCTGAAGTAAGTATGTTCCTTCAAACAATTTTCATTGAGCAACCTGTGGTCTAAACTATTATGTGTACCAATAAATTAATCATGGATTATTATGCGAAAGTTAGGCCGACACAGGATCGCCCCACTTAATCAGCTGTTTAAAATGAAGTAACTAGGTCAATTATTAAGAAAGCAACGTGTTTTAAATAAGAAGAAAGATATTTTACAACTTGTCGAAGAAAACCCAAACCGCAGTACCCTCGATATTGCGCGTAAAATGGGTGTTTCAAACACTACTCTTTGGCGTATTTTACAAGAGCAACTACTGAACCTTTATCATATACAATGTGCGCAGACTTTGATTGTAATTGGTTTTCAGTCGCGTGATGTTTGTAGACGCTTTCAACAACAAGTGACACATCAACCAAATTATACAAATTATACAAGAGACGGAGTACTGAATTTTTATAACACTCACGATTTCAACGATTTTCAGTAAATATCTGATGAAGTGTGGGTGAGAACTTGTATTTACCAAATGTGTTAAATCCACGTGTAAAATTTATATATTTAGAATTTCTAACAAGTACTATTCCTTATTTATTAGATGACGTTTCATTGCGTACACGTGCTTCTCTAGTTTTTATGACTTTTTGCATACCTGTTTCCCTCATAGTTGACCAGTGTGAAGTCCCAATGTGACTCCTCTAAAATTCTTTTGGGAAAGCATGAAACAGAATGCGTATCGAACATCCGCTGTCGACGCTGTTGACATATTTTTGTTGTAGCCGATGATTTTAGACAGGTGTGTGAAGTAATGATTTTGATGCTGATACTGATGTTGATGCTGACTCTGACGCGGTGCAAATGCGAATGCGGATACGGGTGCGAATGCCGATGCCTTGCCCATGGCGATGACGATGATGATAATGAGGAACAGGAAGATAAAGACGAAGACGAAGAAATATACCACGATGACGACGACGAGGTGACGACTAAGGCGACGACGAGGACAATGACGAGGTCAACGATGAGATCGACGACGGTAACGACAACAATGATGACGGTGGTGACGATGACTATGACGTTGACGATTTGACCTAATTTTCATATTTCGGTTTAAAGATATCTAGTAGCATATGTGCTCTTTCATTTAAATACACCCAGTATATAACAGAACACACAGTACAATATTTTGCAATACAGCGTCTTTTAAATTATGAAATTTTTTTAAATTAAAGTTAAAATGAATGCAAATAGTATAAATTAATAACTTTAACTTGTACCACGTAGTAACTTTTTTTTTAATTACAAATTGAACATACCCTAATAAAAGTAATACAAATCCGAACAATTTTAAAACGACTATTGTCTTGTATATTATGTATTCGTTGCAAGTATATTTAAATACTACGTTATCTGTATTAGTAAAGTAGTTTTCAATTTTATTGGGGACAAAGAACAACTTTATATATTTTGCTTATAAAGGTGCAAAGAAATAACCTCTTTAAATTAAATTGAAAAATCCCGCCGCAGTCATGGATCCACAGAACAGAAGAGACTTCTTTTTAATATAACTGGCTTGCTCAACCTATTTATATAAAACAATGTGTTCTTTTGATTTGTATTGTGTGCCAACTATTTTAAAAGATAGTTATGCCGATTAATCTTTCCTAATTGCAACAAAATTGTTCCAAATATACGTAATGAATAATGAAATTTATTGATATTTTTCAATTATTTCTGTTAATGTTAATTAATATTTATTAGTTTGTGTTTTGCAGTAAATTTTTAAGTACACTAGACGACAAAACCTATTTTAATTAAAAAAGAAATGCGTTTACACCAGACATAAAATTAATGCAATAGGACCATGCATTGGAATATCAAGGTCACCATTGTTCTTGTTACTTAGTAACATTCCTCTCCCTAACACAACAATTTCCAGCGAAGCCTAAAGTTAAACAATTCCCATTGTATTTAAAACAAGTTTTTCCTTCTGTCAAGTGATAAAAAGTTCCTGATATAAGTTTATTAACACCCTATATATTTTCATTGTAAAGTATTTTTTACAGTGTATTGTCACTTTGTGGTATTTGTCTGTGGATTTTCAACTGTACATTATGGCAGTAGTAACAATATGTGTCATTTTCAAATTTAAACTGGATGAATTTAAAATTGTTGGCTTCCTAATATTTTTTTCCTGTCTATTGTACGGATCGATCATATACGTCAACGATATGGATATAATTTGGAGGCTCAATGTAAAGTAAGTACTTTGAAAATCGGAGTATCTGATTCAATAGCAGCAAAGAAAATAAATTACAAAGAATTATAAAATGTTCATAAAAGAAACCTACAAAACTATCCTCTATCTTATAAAATTTAGTCACTTTCAGGCTAATACAAATAAAACACAACTTTTTTTATTCGGAACCGTCAAGGATATTATACAGTTCAACATATTCCAATTGGACTACAAGCTTAGTAGGCATTCTATTGGGAATTATATACTCCAAATATAAGAATGGACATAACGTCAATAACAAAGTAAGTCCATCTAATTTAATACAATTTAATACTAAGGTAAAGGAATTCGACAGGTGTGTACTAGGTAACACAGCGACACAAAAACAAAGTCCAAACCCAAGGGTGCCCCATATCATTTCCGAAGAAATTCGATGCGCTGAACACAATCCTGTAGTCAAAATTCATGACTTTACGACAAATTTCGGAGAAAACTGAAATTTTTGGGTGAAACAGAACCAAATATGGGTCAAAACTTTCCTAAATTTTATTCAAATTGTCACATTCGTAGTATTTTGAGGCGCTTAATACGATGCCATTAGTAAAATTTGCCTCTGGCCTCGATATTTCGCAGAAAATTCTAAATTACCTACTGCTTTTTTACATACCTGAAAATTAAAAAAGTAATTACTACTAATTTAATCTCTTATCTTTAATATGTCGTCAACAAAGTAATGACATATTCAAGTACCAGTGTCGGTGTAAGTAATTGTGCTTTTTGGTTAAATTTGTTTTTAATGTAGTTGTAATAAAAATCATGCACAATGGGCTCATTCAGCAATTTTTTTTTATTTGCTTAACGGAAAGATATTGCAATTTTAAGGTTCTCTGCAGAAAATTAGAATTTTATATCGCCTACAAGTCATTAAAAACAATTATAAACTGGTACACTAAGTACCCGCTGAACCCGAGGGTGTGACGTCACCGCATGGGAAACCGATGCCGCATGCTTGCGTGTGTTGTCAGTCAGTCGGGTAGTCGGGTTTTAGTTGCCTGTTAAGTTTCGATTGAGTACGTTAAGATACCGAACTTTGTTAGCAATATGGAAGACGCAGAACAGAAAAAAAATTACAAATATTGCATTGTTCCCCAGTGTGAGAGCACTAGTGTGAAGACGCCTAAGAAAATAATAATGTTTCCATAATTCTGACGTGCGAATCTAAAATCAATAGTCTATTAATCTCTACTTTGATTTGTTTTTTTTTAATATATTTTATTTGAAAAATGACTTATTTTGAAAGCAACAAAACTACCATGCGTAATTTAGGTATGTAATAAATACGTTTGTATCCTCTAGAAACACTATACAGTTGAGTTTTCCATTGTTGATTTTTTTTGTGGATATTATACAAATATCTATAGGTAATAAGAATTTATATAAAAATACATAATAAATATTATATTATTAATATATTTATAAGATATTAGGTAGATTTTATGTAGTTTCCATGGGAATAAAGATAGTAGTATGAATTTTTTATTTGATTAGGTAAATCTTTGAAACAGAAACGGTTTCGTACAATTAAACGCAAAATCCTTATTCTGATTTACTATTCTTATTGTACAGAAACATGTTGTACATATTGTACAACAAAACTTTCGCTACAAACGTACTTTAAAGAAGCTTTACACGTTATTGAAACGTAACCTTTGCATTTTCACTCCTCTCATTTCAGCACTGATAAAGTCGTGGTTTTTATTTAAAAAATCCATAACCATTAACAAACCTACTTCTGGCAAATTAGAAGAATCTGCTTTTACGAAATTTGCTTCGATTTTTTAAATTTAATATGCACAAACGCTAAAACATTCTGTAGATGCAGAAACTCATCTTGAAGTACCGCCAAGCCGGCTGACTGTCCCATGCGGTGACGTCACTGCATTGCCACGGCTGGGACAAATACTCGCATTTTCAAAATCATATAGTCTGAAATCTGCTCAACGGATTGATTTTTGAGGATCACCTAATCATGAGCAATACTTTGTGTATACAAAATAAGAACGTTTTTGAAAATTTACTGAATTTTCCCCATTTCGAAACATCTAATATACTAAATCCTACATATTAAATGTAATGCATTAAAGGTAATGTTTAATCGTTTTATTTCAATTATTATAACCATATCTTTATCAAAAATTGTACAACTGTGAAAATTTAAAATATAATAGTTTGCGTCATATCTACCTAACGGTCTAGTGACGAACTTTACGTCTTTATATTTTCTAATATTTTCCATGATTTCTTCAAAAATAGCATAATTTCATCAATATATAAAAAGTTTTGCTCAATTCTCTTCATTATGTAGTCAACATATATTTTCATCCAAGAACTTTTAAAATTCTATGAATTTTTTCAACTTTTAATCTTAAAATATTGGCTTGTTTTAAATTGCGATAATGAAGAATATATCTTTCTTTATCATCTTCTGTAGTAATTATTTCAGGTATGTAAAAAAACAGTAATTTTGTATTTTCTGAGAAATATCGAGGTCAGAGGTAAATTTTACTAATGCCATCGTATTCAGCGCCTCAAAATACTACGAAAATATATGGACAAAATATAGGAAAAAAACAGTTTCACCTAAAAATTTCTCTTTTCTCCGACAATATAGAATCATGATCAGCGCATCGAATTGAGAAATGATATGTGGCACTCTTGTATTCGGACTTTTTTTGTGTGCCTATATATTCTAAGGGTTTAGAGTAAAATTAAAAGGTTATCAGTCATGACGTTAGTAGCATAACTCTGCGTCCCCAATAACGTTTGTTCCTTATCACTGCTCAGATTCCAAAAATATACACCACGTTTTGAATTATACCATTAAGACTTTCGTAAAATGTATTTTTAAAATTGCTTAGTCAATACGACTAAAGGTAGATAATATTTATCTGGCTAATATTTACTCCTATTTACAGATTCAAAATATATTAGGTTTTTTTAGATTATATCCATATTATGGGTTTTAATATCTTTTGGTCTGCCTTCTGCAGTAATATTTGTAGCAAGACATGAATTCAGAGGGATGCGGGCAGCAATTGTGGGATCCTTGGTGAAACCCCTATTTTCTCTAGGCATTGGGATCGGAATTTTAGGAATGTCACATAATATGGGAGGTAAGATCTTTTTGTGATTTTACGTAATCAACAATGACTTTAAAAAAATAAATTTTTTTGTTGTGCCATCATTCAATAACGATAACTGTAATGTATTAAACAAAAATTTAAATACCTATATTTTTGTAAGATTTAATTAATCTGTTTGTTTTAGGCCTTATCAAACGTATATGTGAAAATAAATATGTCATGGTGATGAGTAATTTCTCATTCACGACTTACGTATTTCAGTTTATTGTTATATTTTCTTATAAAGGAACTGGAACGTACTCATTGATGGAATTTACCAAGATGGTAATAAATTTTAATTTAGTGCCACTTATAGGATTTTGAGTAAATACCATTTTCCTCTTTCCAGGTAAAATACTGTTTGTTTATTGATGCACCAGTTTCAATAATGGTTGGAATTATTTGCACGTTAATTTTCGAGCGGCCTGGAATTAATTTACAAAAATTATTCTTGCCACAAATACCACGTAGGAAAGACCAGCGACTAAAGGGTCAATAAAATGAATTACTATAGTAAATTAATATTATTTTGTCATTTCTATTATTGTTTGATTAAATAACAAGGGATGCATTGTATTTTATTTCAAAATTACGAAAAATGCTTGTACCGTTCAGTTAGATTTTCGGAAGTGGACGGGCTGTACGCTGATACATATTCTTAACCCCCCACAAATAGAGTCTGTCAAGTTGCAGACATAAGTTAAAATGTTATATTTTAAATACTTTATAACTTTGTGCTCATTCTATACTAATTTGTGTTGTATAATATAAATTTTATACTATGTTAATTTTTTATATATTTTGAACATTATAATGATCAATACTAATACATTTTTCAACAATAAAGTGGAATATGTTTTACGTTTTACCTTTTTTTTACTACCACTCAAATATCATGAATTCTTTGATATATCCTCTTAAAATGTAAAAAAAAAATCTCGTCATACAGAGAATTTAAGTATCATGCACGATGTCAAATTTCAAAGGAAAAGTAGAAGTAAGGTAAGAACAAATGAAAACAATGGTTTTGATGCAAACGCCTTCCACTCGGCACTTTGGCATATGGTTTCCGGCCAAAACACGATAAATTGATGTTTTTGATATACTCATTTCCAATTCCATGAGTTTCAAAGAAGCTTTTGGCTGATTTTTGATGAATTCACGCACAGTTTTGATAGAATCTGCAGTGATCACAGATTTCGGCGATATGTTGCTCATTATTTATGTGCTCACAACCGTTTTCAAACCAGGTATAATACCACTCATGCCATGGGATAAACAATCATCATCGTAAACTTGGTTTGTCTTTTGTTTGCTTCGGTAAAAGTTTTACCAAGTTTAAAACAAAACTTTGTTGTAGCTCTTTGTTCGATGCTCATTTTTGTACCGATGACACAAACATACTGTCACTTCAGACGCAATAACTCGGCTTCTATTCGACGCATGTAATTGCCAATACTGCCGTCCTTAGTAAAAAGGCGGTAAGTGATAAAATACAGTTACTGAGAAAAATGCACAAAACTTTAGCTGCTTAGACTGCATAGATTTTAAATTTGTATCAATTAAATTTTAGTATAGATACAAAAAATTCACGGTGGGCTTGAACATGACTTAAATGCGAAGTTTTAGCACCACCGATTTTCTTTCGGCATTCGATTCCTGAAGTCATAAGAAGGCCAGAAAAAAAAATCCACCGTAATCCTTAGAGCCGTTTTAGAAGAAACGCCCTTTTTCAACGAAGAAAAATTCACTGTTCGAAATATCGGGATTTTTCTACCTTTCGCTCACTTTTAGTTGCCAAACTTCCCCAATTTGGCAAAAATGACGTTTTCCTGAAAGTTTACACTAGCACACAAACATTTACAAGCATGTTTTTTAAATTGCCCCTTTCACTAAAACCGGAGATATTCATTGACGATTCTCAGAAACAGGTTAAAATAGAAAAAATTTGAAAGAATGATTTTTCATTCGAGTGAGTTTTGCGGTAGTACGTCAACAAGCGAGAATCATGTCATTTATTTCCATCCTTGTTTGATTTGCGAGGTCATTGAACTATCGCCAACCCCCACCCCCGATTGTTTGCTTACGTTTTGTGATACTCCAGATCGAATGATCAATTTTATTCGTGAAATTAGTTAAAACTCCAGATAGTCTTCGACCCTTTGACTGTGAAGTTGTAATTGTTCTCTTCGAAATTTCAATTTCTTGTGTAATGAACCATTATTCATTCCAAGTTTTCGTAAGGGTTCCGTTATTTATTTATGAAATTGGTTTAATTGGGTGAGAGCAATTAACCGCGAGTCGAGCCGAAACCGTCCGTTGCCCCACTCCTGCCTAGTCAAGGGGGGATTGAGGCAATAAAACAACCGTTCCTGCACCCGATCCAAGGAGTTCGCTGCCAGAACTCGAAGACCTCCAACGCCAGCCTGAGGACCACCCCGAGGACCTGAACACCGACCAGAGACCGCCACCCGATCCAAGGAGTTCGCTGCCAGAACTCGAAGAGCTCCAGTTCCAACACCAGCCCGAGGACCACCCCGAAGACCTGAAGACCGACCAGAGACCGCCACCCGACCCAAGGAGTTAGCCGCCAGAAGCAACCGTCCGGAATAAGTAAGCAAATTGTATTTTCCTATTCTCACTTGTCCTGCTATGGTACAAGTCTGGCCGTTTTGAACTCTGGCAAGACAGTACGACCACGGCGTTGTCGGCGAAGGTTTGGCTGGGTCACCCACCGCCCTCGTTCGACGAACGTTGTTAGTCACATCGACCGAACTGCTGGTTTGGCTGGGCCACCCACCGCCAGTGGAAGACGTTGAGTGCAGGTCCGTACGGCAGCAGCGTTATCGGCGACGGTTTGGCTGGGTCACCCACCGCCCTCGTTCGACAAACGTTGTGAGCCCCTTTACTGACACTGCTGGTTTGGCTGGGCCACCCACCGCCAGTAGAAGACGTGAAGGTGTCGAAGTGTACAGCAGCAGCGTTGTCGGCGAAGGTTTGGCTGGGCCACCCACCGCCCAAGCTAGATAAACGCTGTAGGGCACAATAACCGAAACTGCTGGTTTGGCTGGGCCACCCACCGCCAGTAGAAGACGTTGTGTGTCGGCTGTGCAACGACGGATAGACCCCCGAAGTTTGGCTGGGCCACCCACCGCTTCCGGGAGAAGTCTGTCGGCCGCCCCGCATTTGAACTCGCACCTCGTCCAGACTTTGCCTCCTGTTTACCAACAACATCATTTTCCTGATTACCGTTTGCTTATTTGTGCCTGATCTAAACCGCTTTGCTTGGCTTTTTCTCCTGGCTGGTCGCATTTCCGCTTAATTTCCGTCGCTTTGCTAGAAACTGCCGCCGATATTTATTTGTAGAATTAGAGTCACCCGTAATTATTTTTCTGTTTCAGAACCATTGGGAACAATTTATTTATTGCTCTAATTTATTAATCTTATTTTTCCCTTTCTAGCACCGACCGAAATTTAAAACCGAATATTATTCTGGCGTACCGTTTCGTAAAGTCTTAGATTGTTTATTAAATAAACCAAACGCCAAAGACTCCGTTTTCTACCGTACCGATTTTGTGTCCTGATCTTTTGACTAATTTGTATTTATTTACAGCTCCGAAAAACCGTATCGGCATTTTAAATCCGTCGTACAAATAATAATTGCTCTAACCCATTTTATTTCATTCTTACACCGCTTGTAAATTTATTGTATATACCTGGTTTTAGTTAGTAATAATAATTGTAATTAGAATCTGTTTTACTTTTGTTTGTTTGTTTCAAATTCAATAGGCCTGATTAATAAATCTAGTAAATATAATTCCCGTTTGTATTCATTCTTAACGCCGACAAAGTTGATAAAATTCCGATCAGTAAAAAAGGGGTCCGCTTATCTTTTTGTGACCTACACTGATAAGACCGTTTATTTTGAAAGGAAAATAACACTACACTCAGAGAACTACTTTGCTTGAAATTAAGAGAAATATAACAGACCCCTGGAATTAAACTTTCTTCACTGCAGCTATCCCGAGTACTTACTCTAAACCGAGGGTAGGTTTCACGTGGAGTTTCCCCCACGTAACCGATTGGGAAACTGGCGCCCGAGACAAAAACCAAACAAAAAGATTCAATCCGGAGTACGTTCCTGTGACGTCACTCACCACCGCCGGCTGCCAACCACCGCTGCCGATAAACTAGTAGTCAAGGGTCGTCATAAAATTAGGCGTCCAAATAAGGACGTCAGTGACGTCAATAAATCCAGTAAATTAGAATTCGCAATTGTGAATTAAGATTCCGTTTAGAGTTGGTAGTATACCGGGGTCGGCCATAAGTAACGTAACTAACCGTCACCACCACCAGAACCGAAACCGCAGGAAAGTGCGTTACAAAAATTTGGCAAACCCGAGCAGGGAGGTTACAAAAATTTGGCAACCGAGAAAAGTATGTTACACTTGTGATAGTATGGACAGAAGATCAAAGGATCATGCAGGAACCCATCAAGAAAATCGGGAGCGGATATGTTTTCTCTGCCTGCAGAAGAAGAAACAAATGGTCAAAATCAGTGGTAGTTTATGTGTGAATCTAAAAAAATGTGTGAATTATACTGAACAGGATGAACGTTTTCCCAATGTTTTATGTAGCGCTTGCAAAATTATCCTATATCGGTCAGTGAAGTGTGAAAGTATCGGGAAAATAGCCTTGCCGGACTATACACAGTTCAAAATTTTGGCGAAAAATACTCGGGCAAAAACTCAAACGTTGTGCAGTTGTACATTGTGTGAATTGGTACGAGATCCAGGGCCATATAACTTCACCAAATAAACCGCCAAGAATGGTCCCTATAAAAACTGACCAGCAATGGGATACTAATTCTTTAGTAAATATTTAACCTACTTCTGTTTTTATAGTTTCGTAGAATACGTTCTATAAAGAAAAAAAAGGGGGACAATAATACCAATGATATTGGTTGTTAGGGTCATCTCTATTCAATAGCAGTACTTGCAGCCTATCACGTAAACAGCAACGTGACACATAATATTTGTTACAAAATAAGACTACAAGTCCTTACAAAATGTGCCTTGCGACTATCTTTCTTCATGTTTTGTACTTACTGATTTTTCGCTTCATAACGAGCGTTCAAATAAAAACGTGGTCAAGTTGGTTCTGAAAATTTGGACGTAGGGCGTAGCGTATAGCAAATGAACTTAAACGTCATCTGTCAAAGCGCTAAATCGCCGCTATCAATTTGAATATTTTCGTTTTAAAAAGCGTTTAAAATGGTGTTTTCTCAAGAACAAAAAGTGTTTATCATAAGAGTCCTACTTTAGAAATGGACGCAAGATTGATGGAATATGGAAGTATTCTATTGAGGAATGTTTCATAGAATTTCAAAATCAATTTCCCGGCGTTGTTGAGTACAAAATTTTTCAAAGTGCACTTCAGCGTTGTGTTAATATTTTTCTTGAAACGGGCAGTGTAACAAGAAAAGAAGGAAGCGGCCAACCTAAAAAGCGGACTGAAGAATTAAAAGAAAATGTCCAACAAATAAAGGAAAATGCGCCAAGAACTTCTGTACGTGTTTTATCACAAATGTTGGGAGTATCAGTCGGTACCTGCCACACAGTGATAAAAAAAAGATTTGCGTTTGTTCTCCTATCGTTTAACTTGTCAGCAAGAACTTGATGAAGTTGATTTTCCGCGACGGGCTGTATTTTGTGAATGGTTTTTAAACAACTACGGTGAACTTCATAATATCACCTTTTTTTCTGATGAAGCCTGGTTTCATTTAAGTGGTTACCTAAACTCACAGAATATGAGAATGTGGTCTTCTGAAAAACCAGATAACTTTTTTGTCGAGGGCCCTCTACACGCTCAAAAAATTGGAGTTTGGTGTGCTCTCAATCGAAGGAGGATTTATGGACCTATTTTTTTTAATGGTACTCTTACTGCCCAAAGGTATAGAGAAGAAATTATCGCTCCTTTTGTTAACCAGCTGGAAGAAAACGAAATTACAAACTTTTACTTTCAACAAGATGGCGCAAGGGCACATACGGCAGGCGAGACGATGAATATGTTGATGGAAGTTTTCCAAAATCGACTAATAAGTCTCAATGCTGAACACGAATTTCCACCGAGGTCATGTGATATTACGACGTGTGATTTCTTTTTGTGGCCTTACCTTAAAAACACTATTTTTGAACTGCCTATTCCTGATTTAAACCATCTGCAGGCTCGACTTATAGACAAGATTCGTGAAATTAACAATACCCCGAGCATCTTAGAAAATTCTTTAATTCTTTGAGGAACAGGTATGAAAAGTGCTTGGAACAAGGAGGGGGACACTTTCAGCAGCTCCTTTAATTGTTTGTTATTGTTATCACGATTATTCTTTAAAATAAAGTTATATAGTTATTAACGTTATTGAAACTGACAGCTGCTATACAGCTCGTTGAGAAATGAGGTTAAGTTGGTCGCTATAAGCTACTCCCTACGTCCTATGTGTCAATTCTGTGGTTGGTAGTGCTTCGCTATGGCCGACTCTGACAGCAATATTATAATTGCAAGTGCTGCATTTATCATTTTGTCTCAAAAACTCAAAAAGAAAAGAAGGAAGGAAGAGAGACGTTGGTGGGTGACAAATTTAATGCAGTGAAGGATTTTGGATAATGTAGGTGGAACAATGACAGATATGCAAGAACAAGAAGAAAGTGGTCAATTCCAAAATTTCTGTAGAATGACGTTCTACGATATTTGCGATTTCCTGCCAAGCATCCTGTATTTTTATAGTTTTCAAACGTAGGATCCCACAGACATCTGGAATTTCGGTAGGCTTCTATCATAAATAGGCATTTTTCTTGAGACCAATCCATAGTTGAATCGATGAAATTCAGATCGCTCGAACACAAGAACACTTTGAAGAGACCACTCCGGGGAGCGAGCACGTCCGAACACGCAAGGACGCTCTAAGCATCTGAGCGAGCGAGCATTCTTAGAATATTCCATAGAATCTTTACGAACGCAAACAAAACAATGAAAGAATGCTCTACGTTTGTTTACACTAAATGAATTTGATACAGTGGGGATAGAATGAGTATTCGCTTGTCTGATGTAAATCGGCCTTTAGATGTTTATTTGAGAGGTAGTTCCTATTGCGGGTATTATAAGTGTGAATTTCATGATTACAGTTAAATGACTCTATATTGTTTCTAACATACATAATACAGCGGAATATATAAGTACATGTGAGGATATCAATTCGATATCACCCTGATAGCCTTTTTCTGTTGTGAAAACACTTGCCGGCTCGAGGGAGCGTGACCCCAAACAAGGATTGCATAAGACAAAACAGAGTGAATGAGACTATGATATACTGTTATTAAAATATTTCTGGATACTTTATATGAGAGAGTACGGAGCAAATATAGATGCTTTAATATTTTGGAACAAATATAATTGACATGCTGGTCCCATAACAATTTAGAGTCTAGGTGTACTCCTAAGAATTTAACAAAATCTGGATTATTTAAATGTTCTCCACTTCGTAGGATAAAAACCATGGTCACCGTTTTCGACTTGTTCAAACTCAAGTTATTAGAAGCAAACCAATCACTTGCCCTTGACTGAATTTGAGATGATTTCTCTGTTAATAAAACTCTTTATTTCTATAGGTTATATTAGTATCGTCAGCAAATAACACACTATTAATATTTCCATCTAAAGAAATTGGAAAGTCGTTTATGTAAATTAAAAATAGCACTGAGCCCTGGGGCACACCATGAATAGTATTCTTTAAGCCAGACTTAACACACCGTTGTATTGAACATATTGAATTCTATATATTGTACCTATACTGCACTGCAAATAAATGATTACACCTTAAAAAAATTGTATGTTTTATTATTAAAAAATGCTAACATCTTTACTAAAAAAGGACTGAGGTCAATAAATAGAATAATTGTAACAAAATATTTACACCAAAAATACATTATATTAATCTTGCTGCTTCCCTCTACCATATGTCAGTCGAGGTAAAAAATTTTTTTGCAAATTAATCCCAGGTTGTTCAAATATCAGCGCACCGACAACTCCAACTATTATAGATACTGGAGCATCGAAAAAGAGAAAAGATTTAAACTAAAAAAAACGTAAGTATTTTATTGGACTGTTAGTTAAAAATGTTTCTCAAAATGTTATTACCATTTGTGTAACTCCATATTCCATCATAGAATATGAACCAGTTCCTTTAGAAAATATTATTAACATCTGGAAAACGTATATAGAAAATGAGAAATTACTCATTAGCACCACGTATCTGTTTTCGCACAAGCGCTTCATGATTCCTAAAACAAAATGTTATTGTAGAAACTGTGAAAGTTTTAATTAGGTTTTTCATTAGGTTGTTCAGTACATACTTCTTATTAAGAAACATATTATTTTCGTAGATTGGTGTATTATAAGTGAATTTTGATTATACTGTGGACAATTCGAGATTAAAAATAAGTAGTTGCCGGAATAAAAAAGTTGCGTGTATTAATTGATTTGAATATAGCATTTTCTAATCACATTAATAATGCACTGTAATTTTTGGTATCGAAGAACATTGTTTAAATTCATGTGATTTTTTTTTAAATTATGGGATTTGTTTGTGTTTGCTTAATACCAATTTGATCGATCTTCCAATTTTGTTATGTATTTATTAATAATAAAATCAATCAATTGTCTGTAATAGATAATGTATAAGAAGATAGACAGTATACCTCCAATATTATGTGACATTCCTAAAATTCCAATTCCAATGCCACTAGTAAATAAGGGTTTAACTAAGGGACCTAAGATTGCTGCAGTAATACCTTTGAACTGCTTTCCTGATATCAAAATTGCTGCAGAGGGTAAAGCAAACAACAATAATAGATACGACAGCGATAAGATCTAAAAATAAATAATTAATATGAGCTATAGTGTCCATCAAATATAGGTATGCATATATTTTTTTTTGTTTCACATGTACTAACTAAATGGATACCAAACAATACTTTCTCTTTTAATCTATATAAGAAAGAAAAGTTAAACTTAAATCTGATAATATGGATAATGTTTCGTTTACTGATTTATTGATTAGCTCTTTCACTTTCAGAAAATATTTTGTATTTTAATAATTACTTAATGAAGAAATTTAATTTTTAGGTAACTATTTCTTAATATTCGTACATACAGGGTGTTTCTAAAATAAGTGCGTATCTTGTAAAGGGTGATAGAGAGCACGAAAATTAACAACTTTTAATAAGCAACTGTTGGTGAAAATGCTCCTGTTTTCGAGGAAATTACACTGAAAGAAATGGGCTTATTAAACTGTTTATCTAGAATAATGTGTATAGCGCATATTAAAACTTTTATAACCAATATACAACTTTTATTAAAAAAAATCAATGATCTCCATACTCCTTATTCAATGAATTTAACTGGAAGGTGCTTAATACACCTTATGGATCTATGAAATAAAGGTTATAATGAATTACTTATACATTATTAGGTGTTATAGACTTTATATTCCAGTTGTATAGTAGGGAAGATTTGTTGTATAAAGACCAGTATCCGAATTTGTATATAACAATTGTATTAACAGAATTATTCGTTCTTATACTGAATATGTTTCCGTTTTTAACGTGTAAAACGCATCTTATAATGGTTAAGTGATCGTCACCTCTCGGTGCATAATCGGTTATGATCGTTGTTAAGTTATATTCATAGTCTTGTAATAATAATCATATGTCAGACCCGAGAGCGAAGTGCGCCGACTCAATAAGAAACCTGGCTATTCCAGCCGCTGATTTAGGGTTCGCCGCACGAGCTCATCCCTTCTAAGATTTCAGTAGCATGCTATGCATGAAGCAGAACGGTACTCAACTATCTTATACAGTCCACTTTTATTGTCCATACATGTTCAATCATTGTCAAAATAAACACACAAAACCACAACGTCTTTATTATCTTTACTCAAGAAGAGAAAATACAACAATCGTAAAATTTCCGACAGTCCGCTGTGCATCGACTTACACACGTCTAGTTTGATGAAAATGGACAGTATATGCACATGTTTTGTGGGATACATGATCATATCGCGTTGTGTGAAATGGAAAATTATTATGTAAGTATCTAACTGTTTTATGGCTTGTAATTGTTTTGTTTTTTCAAATGTAAATCTTGTCTAAATCTTAAAAATTATTATTTTGTAGGTCCTATTAGAAATCGCTGATGTTAAGTTTTACATAAGATGGAGGAACAGAAGGTTAACGGTGACAAAGAAGAGCATGGGTATAAAGTCAATCAACCAGAGGAAATAAAATTATATGGAAAGAAGCTCAACCTTTCTGGGGATGCTTCATTCTTAAGGTGGAAGAGTTATAGTGCAAATTCTCATGTAATACAAGAAAATACGGGTGCATCGTTGCTAAGAAAATAAACTGGACAGTTTTGGGAGCGATTTGTCATCATTTTTAATGCTTAAAAGTATGTTTTATGTATGTTTACATTAGAACCTTAGCTTGTAATTACAGTTATCCAATAAAATTTCTGAAAACTTAATGACATATGTTTTTAACTCATACAGAGTATACAACAGTTTAATACATTTATTATTATAAAACTTATAACCAGTACTAGATGTTCTAATAACGATATGGAACACTTTAATAACAGTTATTGCTATTATTTCGTAAAGGGTATAAAAAACGTTGTATACTAGTTATACAATAATTTAATAAAGAATAAGGTTTATAGTCACTATACAACTGTGCTAGCAATACGCGTTTTATATCCAATATTCACCTGTTTAACTGTCACATATAGTATACAATGGTCTTATAATGGCATATAGAATTCTAATAAAGAATAAAACGCATTTCTTTCAGTGAATTAGAAAAATTAAGCATAAATGTAAACCGACCCTGCGCATCTTATGCACGTGCGTTGTGTATTGCTGTATTACTTAGCCGACGATACAATGTTTTCTGTTCAAGAACTAGCAGATATGGTGTTAATGTACGGAAAATGTCAGTACAATTTAAATGAGACTTGTCGTTTGTACGCGGTCCGTTACCGCTTAATAAAAGTTGGTTATTTTTGTACCCTCTATCACCGTTTTCAAGGAACGCACTTATTTCAGAAACACCCTGTTTATGGGATTATTGTGTAATGGGAATTGAACTACATTAATTCGTCACTAATACATATTTTAGATTATGTGCATATTAATGAAATGTAACATTTTAATAATTTTTTATTTTATTCTAACTCGGATTATATCTTTATACTATCATGTCATTAACTATTTCAAAGAAACTATTCATACAAAATCATATTCTACATATCCACATTTGGCAACATAATTTAAAAATAACTAAACTTACTTTGCTCTTGGCGACCTTACGATTCTTAATCTTGGTGTATATAATTCCTAACGAAATACCTACAATACTTGTGGTCCAAGAGGAATACGTTGAAATGTATAACATCCTCAATGGATCCGATCGCAGAAACGTATATCATCTTACTGAGCTGAGAACAAGGTGTTTCACATTATTGCTTCAAATAGTTTGTAAGAGATGGTAAGTTTATTACTCCAATATACAGGGAGTTAAAAAAGTGGACAAAATTTTAATCAACATTCAGATGCGTGTTAGAACTTTATTATTATATTATTTTTATTTACCTATATCTTCCAAATGGATTAACAAATTAATTAAGATTTGGTACAGGGTGTTACCTTGAATAATGATAGCATTAAATGAGATAATATTAATATTCTCTTTTTACATAAATTATTTAATAGTGGTAAGGGCCACGTGCATTTTGATTTTTATTGCCTTTGTTATTAAGTTACATAGATAAAACAATCACACAAAAAAATCGACTTTCAGGCCCAGAGGTCAGACCATGTTTTCATACGTTTTTTGGGTCGCTGAATCCGAATCCGAGTTCCATTTAACCCCATCACCTTAGGATTTTTCATAACCTCAGAAAAAACACAATATTCTGAACAATTAAACCATATAACCATAAGACTCAAACTTTCAACGCTAAATCCAGTTAACAAAACCGATAAATATTTAACCCAATGATATCCCAACCTAATAAGCCCATAAACCCAAACCCCAATAATCCTATAACCCCATAACCAAAGGAATAAATCATAGACAATTTGTGTTATTGCAAAACATCACATAGCTGAGGACTCCTTGAAAGCCCAAGTACTCAAACCCAAAAACTTCCCATAACCCTATAACCTAATAAATCATAGGCAATCTATATTATGGATAAACGTTAACGTGGTTCAGGATTTCTTAAAAACCT
This sequence comes from Anoplophora glabripennis, assembly GCF_000390285.2. Taxonomy (NCBI): domain Eukaryota; kingdom Metazoa; phylum Arthropoda; class Insecta; order Coleoptera; family Cerambycidae; genus Anoplophora; species Anoplophora glabripennis. The sequence goes on along the minus strand of NW_019417023.1, from coordinate 93,877 downwards.
GTGCACTCAAACCCCAGAACCCCCTTGACCCTACAATTGCCCACGATTCCCTAACCACAACTTTCATTACCTTGTACTTTGATCTCATTCACCAAAGAGCCGAGTGTTACAGTCGATCTAGTTTTTTATATACCTAACTTTAATTGGTAGGACCGTCGGCATTAGCATTAACTAGGGTTTCTGATTTCTCGGCCTATTTTTTTTCTCGGGTCTCGAGAATTCTCGACTAAGAATTCCCGGGAATTCTCGAGTTCTCGAGAAATTTCTAAAACTTAAAAAAGTCATAATTTTGGTATTGCAATGCGAAATATAAACATGCTATTATACTTAACAATCATCATTAACATTTATTATTTATTCAGTATTTTTATTAATTATTTATGTTTCTACTTCTACTAACAAAACTAAATTAAACTATGAGTTTCTTCTTAAAAATCTTTAACTTGCTTTTCTATTAAACACTTTCAATATACTTATGTTTATTTCAATATTTTTGAATCGTAGTTTTCTTCCAATAATAATTATTAATAATCATTAATCATGCAGTCTTTTAATTAAATAAATAGTAAATAAGGAATTTAGCCGATGAAATCTTAAAAAAACAACAAGCTTTAATTTAAAGATCCTATTAATTTATCACTTCAACATTAGGTATCTGCTTATAATAAAATTTCTACACAGACTTATAACTAGGTACAGGGAGATTCACTATATTTTGACCCACCTTTAACTTTTTTGTTTTAAGAGTTATAAAAAAATGTGAAATACAAAAGTTGCACGATTTTTCATGAAATTTTTGAATATGATAGTATAAAAACAAATGAAGTTCAAACAAAATGGCCGAGGATGTTGATTTTGTTAATTTAAATGGAACACCCTGTATATTTTTACACATTTGGATAGAACGTTCCCTGTCGAGCACAGTCATATATGGTTTATTGGGTCCATCTCTAACAATAAGCGAGATAATATTAAAAAACGAAAAGAACATTTTTTAATAAGAAAATAAAATATTTTGTAATTGTTGGACGTTTTTCGGGTATTTCTGCCTTTTTTCCAATTACGTAAGGATTTAAATTTATTTGCAATATATTTTGACATATCGAACATTGATATGGTCCAAAATGGGTATAAGTATTTTAACTAAAGCTTCATTCACAACCAGCCAATTACAATTACAATTAGTACTTAGAATTAGCGGTAAAAGTTTGGCATGTAACTTTATACATGATCGTTCACAACCTTTAGATTAACGTTTCCACTTATACTTACACTTACACTTAGAATTAGTACCTTGCAAAGTCCAAGCTTTGGCCACTAATTGTAATTGAAAAATATTTGTGCGTGCGCGCTTGTTGTCATTGTTGTAAACAAATGAGTAAATGACAAATCACCTAACCTTAAATATGGTGAATATTTGTTTATATTAATTTTGTTTGTTTAAATTATTATTGTGCAATAAACTATGTTTCCGAGACGAAAAGCGCCGTTCCGTTAAGATATTCTCCATAGTTTATTTTAATTCCTAATAATATTTCAATTTTCTACTTCTGTGTAACCCATTTTAATTAAATACAAACTATCAAACAATAACAATGTTATCATGACATTACTTCCTGTCACTGTCACGACCTACCATATATGACTGTCCATGAGTAGTTGGCCTAACACGGTCTAATTAGTGAGATTTACTTAAAATACCTATCCGCATTTTTGACTATATCAATGTCCGATATGTCAAAATATAATACAACTAAATCTAAATCCTTACGTAATTGGAAAAAAGGCAGAAATGTCTGAAAGAGGTCTAACAATTATAAGATGTCTTATTTTCTTAATAAAAAACCTTCTTTTCGTTTTTTTTAAAGTATCTGGCTTATTATTACAGATGGACCCAACAAACCCTATATGGCTATGCTCGACAGGGAACGTTCTATCCAAATATGTAAAAATATACAGTGTGTTCCATTTAAATTAACATCCGCGGCCATTTTGTTTGAACTTCATTTGTTTTTCTACTATCATTTTCGAAAAACTTCATAAAAAATCGTGCAACTTTTGTATTTCACATTTTTTTGTAACTCTTAAAACAGAAAAATTAAAGGTGGGGTCAAAATATAGTGAATCACCCTGTACATTAAAAAAAAAGAATCATCAAAGTAAACTAAAGCCTTAGAAACTTAAAATAAATAAATCATGAGCTGGTAGAGAAACCACTTTAACCGCTCAGTTATTTGTCGAGAAACGAATGGAACGCATGAACGAAACGAGCTCCAGTCAAGAATTTAAGACGCGCGTGATTTTTAAATTTCTCGATTTCTCGACACTTTTTTCTCGTCTCGAGTAAGGCCAGATTTCCCGAGAATTCTCGCTTCGAGAAGTCTCGACCAGAAACCCTAGCATTAACCCAATGTACACCACGTTGAAAAAAAAAAATAATAATTTGTAGGATAGACATACTATAAATTAATCAATAAAACTAAAATAATTAAATGAATGATTAATGTTAAGAATCTCTCTTGACTAGAATAAATGAAATGAAAATCCAAAGGATAACAGTAGATAACCCAAAAAATTATATTACTATAATGCAATAACTTGAGTGTATAGGTTTTTAAGAAATCCTCAACCACGTTAACGTTTAGCCATAATACAGATTGCCTATGATTTATTAGTTATGGGGTTATGAAGTTACGGGGTTATGGGGTTATGGGGTTATGGGGTTATGGGGTTATAGAGTTATTGGGGTTTGGGTTCATGGGCTTATTAAGTTGGGATATCGTTGGCCAGTCCATTCTGGTTATTTATATATCAGACGTCATCAGCCGTTTCAAGACTGTGGAAAATTTAGTAAATACCATATCAACTCTAGAAGATGTAGGTTTGTTTGCACACCCGAAGAGGGAATTTTTTAATCGTTAGGCGGATCGCTATTCTTGTAGCTATTAACCACCCTCTTGTTTGGAGAACCTTTAAGAAATATTCCACCCCTACCACATCCAACGTGTGATGTCGATAACATTTTGCAGGTTGGTTTTGATAACACGCGCGTGTGTGTTGTTGAAGTTAGATATCAACAATGTTTTAGTTTAAATTTCTGGAATGTTCCTCCGGGTGACAGGTTAATAGGACTTGTTTACTCAGTTAAACGGCCCTGCATATCTACATACATTTATTAAGAGAGGATGTGCTACTGATATCGAGCGTGATTTATTTGTGGTTCATTCGTAATGGTACTCCGTCAGACTTCTTTACTTGGGGTTTTCTTAAAAGTTTGGTGTGTATAAAATTAGTTGGAAATAGAATAGAAGGAGCTTCTAACATAGCCTGGAGTATTTGAGAAACCACATAATTCATTTTTAATATGTAGAAACTGCATTGATGTACATACAAAGAATATAGCTTGAATATATATATTTTTTGTGGAAAATTTTATTCACCATCAGTTTATTTATTTTTAACATCCTGTATGAAATTAATTCTTAAACATTTTTTTAAACATTAAAAAAGTATCTTATGTAGAAATACTAATCAAAAGAAGATTATATGTATTAACCCACGGTCTCCGTTCTTGGATTATCTCATTTTTTCTCATCGCCTTATTCAAACCATGCAGATTTATTAGATAAGACCCTGCACCAAATTTGAATTGATTTTGACAACCAGTTTGGAACATATTAACAAAAACATATTTTATCTCGAACATGAGACACCCTGTATAATACATATATACATATAAATATACAATATTCTATTAATACCATTTTCAACAGATTTCGACATTAAAAAGCAATATCTAAAATGCAGATGTAGTTCAACTGAGCTATTTTGGATAATTTATATTGATTTTTTTCCAATTTTTGAAGTACCTATTATTTTTCATTTTTATTTTCAATAATTATTAATTACCAGTCTTCTGTTTATTCTAAAAGAGAAAGGCTTAATATGACAATAATTTTGAGAATTTTTCTTGAATTAGTTTAATGCATTATTTAAACTCAAGTTGGTTTACCTTACTAAAACTCAACTTTTGGGTGCATCTTCCACTCCTTCAATTTAAATTTTAGAATTAGATAAATTGTAACTATTGCCATAGTATACAACTGAAAATCGACTGAAAGGTACCATGATGGAGGATGACTCTGCAAAAATTATATTATTGGTTTTAATAATACAAAAATATTAAATTACAAACTACTTACCAAATCTTTAAAGTATAAATAATTATTTAAAAAGAAAAACGTTTGCCACCAGTTGTCTTTACAAGTTTTTTGAAATACGTAATTGTTATCAAACGTCACTGGTCCTTCAAATAACCTATACAAAGACGATCGCAATATTAGTATCATCATTGTGGAACATACACCAAGCCTAAAATGGAAACCAAATGTTACAAATATCAGGTAGTTTCGTTATTTTTTATATATTCTAAAATAATTCTTCTCTGAAAACTAAATTAATTATTTTACCTAGAATATCTATTAACGCAAAAGTAAAAGACTTGTTTTACTGAAAATTTCCTTTGTTCTCTATAAATATTGTATATTTGGAATGTCAAAATCCAGGAAGATATAAGAAAAAACGTCTGCACCAAGAAAACGTCAATAATACATAGCTTTTCTATCAAAGAATTACTAATTATCTGCAAAAGAAAATTAGTGCCAATTGTTGATTGCATTATCTGTCCCCTTATTAAATCTAACGGGTGTCCCAAAAGTAATGCAGGATTTTAATTGTGCGCTATTTTCATTCCGAAGAGTTGGCAGCATTGTGCATGGTAACATGTTGGAGTAAACACATTGCGGTTAAACACAATAATGCACAGTACCGCGGATGGGCGAGTAAATATTGTGTAAATTCATTACAGATACGGAGAGTGTGTAGCTGAGACTGTGAGCAAATTACGTGGCATTTTCGGTAGAAGGAACGCGCCGAATGAAACAACTGTGAAAAGATTAGTTGCAAAAATTGAACAAACAGGTTCAGCTGCAGATTATAAAAAATAATTCGTCCTTGTACTGTCCGCTTAGCCGAAAATATTGCTATGGTGTGGCGAAAATGCCCGTAACCTTAATGCGCCGTCGCCGTCGGTTAATGAAATTAAATATTTCAGAAAGCACAATGCAGAGGATATTAACAAAAGTTGACTTGACGGTGACTTTGTTAAAAAATCATATTTAGCGACGAGACGCATTTCCACGTACAGTGGGTACATGATCAAGCAAAACTGTCGAATTTGGGGTAGAGACAATCTTCGGGTCATTCAAGAACCACCATACTGTATACTCAAAGAGTGAAAATGAGGCTGGAAATGCAGCGACTGTCAGCGGAGAACGATATCGAAAGATGCTATTGAACTTTTTGTGACCTCATTTGGATCGCATAGATTTGGATGACATGTGATTCCTGCAGGAGTGCCACCTGTCATACAGTACATGGAACTATTCACTTGTTACAGCAGGAATTTAATGGACGACTCATCTCACGTAACAGTGAGGTGACTTGGCCACGAAGATCATGGGATCTTATGCCATGCGACTTTTTCCTATTTGGATTCGTAAAGTCCAAAGTATATTCTGCTCAAATGAATAATAGTCCTGAAGGCAGAAATTCGGAGAGTTATTTGCGAAAGCGTGATACAGAATTTTCTTAAAAGAAGTCGTGTATGCCAAACGAGGACATATTATCTGTCCGATATCCTCTTTCATATTTAATGACAATGTCTACCCTTTAGAAATATGTGGAAACTTTACCAACTTTTTAATTATCTAATGATAGTTATTTATGGTACTAGTGTGTTACGATATACCTATACCGGGTGTTCAGAAATAGTGGTACTTCACTTTGAGGGTAGATTTGTCGATTAAAATTTAGACAAAAATTTCATATAAACATGGATCCGCAAATCCACCTTACGGGAAGTAGACGCGTTTGAAGATGACTTTAAATAAATGGGTTTTTGCCAATAACTTTTAACTGCTTTGAAGGAGAGGAATAAGTTTTGGGTGATAAGTTACTACTAAAGTGCAAAGAATTATTTGGTTGTACAAAAATATCTAGAAATTAGCTGAAAATTTTTTTTTTTTTTTCATAAATTGTGGTCATACCCCCTCGGTTTACACGCCATGGGTTATAACCTGGATCAACTAATACCCTCAAATAATCATGTTTCTTAGTAGTAGTAACTTATCGTCCAAAACTTATCCCTCTCCTTCAAAGCAGTTAAAAGTTATTGACAAAAACCCATTTATTTAAAGTTATCTTTAAACGCATCTACCTCCCGTTGCGTTGGGTGGATTTGCGGACCCATGTTTATATGAAATTTTTGTCTAAATTTTAATCGACAAATCTACCCTCAAAGTGAAGTACCACTATTTCTGAACACCCTGTACAAGTCACGCTGGGAAATGTTGCTAAATTTCCCAAGTGACTTATATGACGTAACACACGCGTGCCATACAAAATTTTATCCAACGCTCATAGAATTTCGTTTTTTTAATAATAAATAAAAGTAACTTAAAATTTCAAGTTGTCAATGTCAGAAAAAGTAATGAATGTATTTTTAAATATTACAAAAGGATGCGGTCGGTATATGTATAACCAAGGGTTATCAGTAAACAAACAATATTTGTTGAGTTGAAATCACGTTGAAATCCTAAAACCAAGACTGAAAAAATGGAAAAAGTAGAAATTCCATCTGAAATTTTAGAAAAAGCTAATGCGGCTACTGCATGCATTATTCCGGAGAAATCAAAATCCACAAAAATACAACAAAAAACTGAAAGAATTTCAGGATTGGAAAATCAAAGAAGGGGTGAAAGGCGTAAATGAAGATGTCTTGCTGGCTTATTTTTTTCAATTTAAGTAAGAAATTAGCTCCATCCACATTGTGTCAAAGTCAACTTTGAGAATTTACAAGAACATTGAAATTTCTAAATTCGGAAAACTAGTGACATTCCTAAAATCTAAGCACAAACATTTTCAATCAAAGAAATCCAAGGTCTTAGAAAGAGAAAAAATCGAACAATTTTTGCGTGAAGCCCTAGACGAAAATCATCTTATGAATAAGTTAGGTTCTACTGAATAGTTTAACTGAGTTATATTTGTTAAATTTGTTGTTTTTAGATGACGTTGATATTAGAAGTTTTTGGCACTTGCCGTTGTGAGGATTTGACCCATCTAAGCATAGACAATTTAGAGGACAAAGGGCAGTATATCCACATTACGATTTCAAATACTAAAACGAACAAACCAAGAAGCTTCGCTGTGTTAAATGAAGGATTTTGTGTTAATCCAATTGGATTAATTAGGAAATATTCTAAGCTAAGGCCTCAAAATGTGCAGCATAAAAGGTTATTTTGTAATTTTCAAAAGGCTAAATGCACACGTCAATGTATTGATATTAATAAGCTATAAAAAATCCCTAATGTTGTTACGCGATTTTTGGGCTCGACAAATTCTAATTTATATGAGGGGCATGGCAACTCTCTTGGCCAATGCTGGAGGGGGTATTACAACATTCAAACGCCACGGTGGATGGATGTCATCTACCGTGGCAGAAGGTTATATAGAACAGTTAATTTCCAGCAAAATTGATATTGCTAAAAAGATACAAGGGGTGCAGACTCCTGAAGCAAACACAAGCAAAGGGGCAACCTGTTCTATAAATTTACCACAATCACAAAATGATCCCAATAATCCTTTGGCATCAAATTACGGCTTTACCATAAATGTTAATGTTAATATTAATAAGTAGGTAGATTGTAAGTTTGTAGCATTTTAGGTTATTTGTTGATTACTGTTTCAAATTGATTTTCTAATAAAAAATAGAAAAATAAACTAAACATTTGTCTTTTTATGATTTCTATAAGTCACTAGTGGGTTATAAGTCATAACTTACTAGTGACTTATGACTTAATAACTCACTAGTGACTTATAGGTCACATTATTCTTTAAAAACCAAATATATTATAATATCATTATATACAAATGTTGGATAAAATCTTTTCTCGTCATATGAAATCCAGCTTTTCTTTTGGGACACCCATGAAAACAGATAAATATTAATTTTAAATTTCCAGTCGCTTAACTAAACTAAATTACTAAACTACCGAAAATGTATTAGTATATAATATGCGATTAGGTAATAAAAATAATACCATTACAATAACGACTAGTAATAAATAAATAAAGAAAAAGTCTAAATCTAATCTAAAACAAATAAAAAAGTGACAAGCTTGAATCATAACAAATATCCTATAACTAGATTGATCTACTTACATTAAACCATCAAATTTAGCCTGTACTAAACTCACCTTCCCAATATCTTAAGTATTTGAAAGATAAACCATGCTATAACTTAATTTTGTATGTAAAAAGATTATAGAAAGCATAATGTAAAAGCGGATTCCCTGAACTGATTTCAGTTTGTTGTAGTCTTCATTTCCATCTACCTTACATAATTTTTCCCAATTTGATATCAATGAGAAAGATATCAAAACTTCACTACCTAAAAAAAATCAGAATCTGAGCTAAGTTTGCAGTTTCGTATATTACACTTATTACTATTTCCAAGTTTACATTTGCACTTTATTTCCATCTGTCATACATTGTCGCATAAACAATTAAAGATATATACATCCCTAGGAAAATTTGATTTATCTATATTTTTGTTTTTGATTTTGGAATATTTCCAAAAAGTTATTAAAATTGTCCAAAAAATATAATCAATCCCGCCTAGTAAAGTATATACCGAGCCTTCATAAATGTTTACCAGCCTCGAGATCGCCGAGCTTAGACAACCAACACTCCACAGTTGGTACTGTCAACTAAAAATCCCTAAATCTTAGCCTTGCCAATATTAAGGATTCGTTTACAATGAACAATGACAAACCGTTACGAATACGCTCGTGATAATGCGATCGCTGATTGGTTGAATAAAATCTCGTGAAAATTACACATATCAAAATGTCTTAATGTAATCTTGATCTTATTGTTCTAATTTTAATGAAATTTAAATGTAAGAAAGGATGTCAAGGAAATATAATTACTGATCTCAACAAAATTACTGGTCACGTGGCTTGTAATCATTTATGACGGCTCTATAGTAAATAAATAAGTTGTAAAGAACAAACTTACAGGAAATAAATGTCATATGAAGATATTTTAAACGCATTCGTAGTACAAGTTACATCTACATAAGAAATTAAATTACTTTTCTTTAATTCTTCATTTATACGCAATTCAGTAAATTTTCTAATCGCTATCATATTACTGGCTTCCGTTTTTGGAACACATAAAGCTCTATGTATGATACTTCGATCGTAACTGTATGGATCACCTTTGGACTCCTGAAATTTAAATGTTTAAAAAATTAATTTATATTTCTAAACAATTTTACGTGGATACATAAATCTACGTACTATTTGATTTAGGAATAAAACTTACATTAATTAGTTGCCAAAAAGTATTATTTTCATAGATATTATTTCTCAATATCACATCTGCTTTGCAGTATAAATCATTTCTGTTCATGCATGCAGTGTAGTTCTCCATTTCATAAATAGGTGGCAAAATTCTATACTTTTCTGAAACAAACAATTTATTAACTTATTATCTGGTTAGGAGTTTTTACTTTGTTCTATCGTACAATTAGATAGGTTTCTTCAATTACACAGCCTCACACAAAAAAAATTGTCTGTACTTTTCATGCGACATATTATTATGTTATCCGTAGTATTTTTGCCTCACGAATCCGGTGTCAGAATTGAGCTATCACATCACAGGAATTTCCTAACCTCAAAAAATTGATGGTTCTTTTTCTAACCTTTTTCTAACCTCAAAAAAACGGGTCAATTAAGGTCAGATATCACGAATTTTCAAAAAATAACAGATTCGCGCCAAATTTGGTATACGGGGGTTTTCGGGTCGCTGATCACGTGATCATGGATCGAGGTCAATTTTGCAAAATTCAAGATGGTGGATCAAAGATGGACCAACAAATTTTCAAAAAATGACACATTCGAGCTAAATTTGGTATACGGGGGTTTTCGGGCTCGCTGATCACGGATCCGAGGTCAATTTTGCAAAATTCAAGATAGCGGATCGAAGATGACCGACCAAATTTTCAAAAAATAACAGATTCGCGCTAAATTTGGTATACGGGGATTTTCGGGGTCACTGATTACGAATTCGAGACCGTTTTTTTGAGATTAGAGAAAGAACCATCAATTCTGACTACGGATTCCAGTTCGGTGAGGTCTTAAACATATAAATGAACATTTGAAAATAGAAAAAAATTTCTTATATTTTTCCATGCACTTTTCGTGAATTTTTGCTATTTTTGACGGTTTTTTTGAGATTAGGAAATTCCTGTGATCTGATAGTTCAATTCTGACAAGGATTCGTGATCAGGAAGCAAAAATACTACGGATAACATATGTCGCATGAAAAGTACAGCATGCAATTAATATGACAGTTAAATAAATATATTAATTTCTTACCAATATATGCAACTGAAAAGGGTAGATAAAGTAAAGCCGCAGCTAAAATCCCGTACATTATAAGTAAAAAGGTAAAGGCCAAAAACGTGGTAACCTGAATCAATAAAAACATAAGTAATTATCAGAAACAAAGAAAAATGTGTTCAAAGTAATTAATTCAATGGAATGAAAAAATAAATCAGGTCGCACTTTATATGTTTAAGAAAACCAAAGGACTATTTATTTGGCAATAAAAATACAAAAAGGAACAGATTATATGACCTCTTCACTTTGGGTTGAATACAGTTCGTTATACTGTACCTTCCTATTGATGTATTGTTGTTTAGTATTTTTAACAATAAATTTAAGAACACCTTATCAAAATATAATCGTATAATAGTTATATAAACTTAGCCTTTAAATTAATACACTGCATTGTTAAAATTGTTTTAGTTAGTTTTTTTAAGTCATTTACAATAACTACACACTGTTTAAGAATTTAGCATTTCGTAATTTCACTAATAATACTTCACAGATAGTTTGAATTTGCCTATTATATGCACTAAAACAAACAGCTCAACGCGGAATTGATACAATATATTTCTATAATAACATACTGATCTAATGAGACTAAAGTGAATGTCAGAAATAATTTTACAACGTAGCCTTGACAATATACCCACAAGGCTCATTCGAATTGCTTTCTAGAGAAGTTTTTTTGATTCGGATTTAGCGGGTCAAAATACTATAAAAAATACTGCTTTAATAATAATACGAGAACCTTTTTAGTTTTCAATTTAACCTTATTGATCGAAATAGCTACATATTTCTATTTGATTTAATTCAATTCAATATTAGAATTGATTTTGTACAAAACAAAAACCTGTTTACTAGAGCAATTTAATTTCATTAACAAAAGAAGTAATTTAACATGCTGTTATACAAATATCAGTTACATATGTCTAAATACATGTCTAGATTTGATTAAAATTTAGTTCTTGCAATGATTTTGCATCAGCGTGGTAACAGCTTGTATCGAACTATAGATTTGAGAGAATCCATATACTCCCTAGTGTTGTGACAACGCATAACTCATAATGATTTATTGGTGACCTTTTTTAAGAAACAACTAAAACAGCTCTATGTTAGGGTACCACATACTTAGTATAAATTCCTTCTTACGATGTAGGGCCAGTAGAACTACGGGGATGAAAATGTTATAAGCGATCGAATAAATCTTACATTAATAGTGTATGTTGTTTTTCTGTTTGACATTGCTGATGGTTTTTGTGTAGCTTAAATATTTGATCTATGTTGATACTTGAACTCCTGAGTTATTTCATGCTTCATAAACTATTCCAAGAAAAACTTCTACATTCTACCGAAAAAGGATCGTCTCTGAACATTTAAAAATTTCAAATAATGTTATACATAACTGATTCTTGTAGCTGATAGGAATATATAAAATAGAAGAGTAACTACTGCAAATGATATTAAAAATAATATACTTGAAATGAAGTAAAATTTCTCATCTCATAGTGGAAAAAATATTGCTTTTACTAGTCAACATAATAAACCATGATTTTATTTAAAGTCAGCTGGCATACAGGGTGTTTCTTAATAACGTGCTAATATTTAAGGAGGATATTCTTCGGTCCATTTTAAGAAAAAAACTTCATATGAACATATGTCCTAAAAGTCTTAACTTTTAAACTACAGGGTGCTAAAGTTTTATGAAAAAACATTTTTTTATGATAACATATATGGCATTACCTTAGAATTTTTTTTAATATCGGTACACGCCTTTATTCATCGAGATGCATTTTCTGATGTACAAACAATTTTATTAGCGTCTGTACAGGTTTTGTATTGAATATTTTTGAAGAAAAATATGTTACGCCACTGCTTTTTCGTAAAGTAAAAATCATTTTTGAAATCCTCATTCCTTTCTGTGGGGTCATGATTTTTTTTTTGTTTGGCGTACGGTTTTCGCATAAAAAATAAAATTCATTCATTTGTACGCTGTTAAGAAATTAGATACTAATGAGAATTAAAAACGATGTATTAGTCCAGTCGGGTTAGACAAAAAAAAAGGGCTTAACCGGTAAAAAATTGGGGACCACAATTTTATTGTTCTAACCTTTAGGGGGGGGGGGGGGGTCAATAGTAGTGTAAATTCAGAATCGCGACTGAATTCCACCCCTGTATCAGCCGCCATCTTGAATTTAAGGAAAAATTGTTTTTGCTCAATATCTCCGACATTTTCAACCTTACAACAAATGATAGGGACATAAGTTGTTGCAAATGCGATTTCCTACAACTTCTTTATTTACAAATTTTATCGTGCGGTCGATATTTTTCAAGTTAAGGGGGAAAATAGTGACAAATTATAATTATTGAATTATCTCGTTTGTTATTGACTTTACGACATATATATACATAAACAAAGTTGGGAAGAATTATATTTTCTACAATTTTAATCTCTGATTTTTTCGCTACTACCAACATTTAAGGTCCTACACCTATGGCAAGCTTAGTCAAGGGATCAACATTCCATAGACCTGACGTCACCGGCAGCTGGCCATGAACAAGAATAGTCCAAACTTTATAAGAAAAAATAAATTTTAAAAAACATGGCTTACCTTTAACGCTTGCAAGAAACTTTTATAAAGAGGAAGACGGCAGAAGTCGCAACTATCTTGCAAGCAATGACACGTGGATTAGGCCTATTGGGGATACCACATAAAAAAAACGCGCCTGAAACTCTACCCCGGTGGTGGCGTGGAAATGAGTTTGCAAAAACGATTTTCATATTGCTCTGCGCCTTTACCGCAAGCGTAGAACCGTAAATGTTGGTAGAAGCGAAAGGGATCAAAATTGTAGAAAATATAATTCTTTCCAACTTTGTTTATGTATATTTATGTCGTAAAGTCAATAACAAACGAGATAATTCAATAATTATACTTTGTCACTATTTTCCCCCTTAACTTGAAAAATATCGAAATCGCATTTGCAACAACTTAAGTCCTTACCATTTTTGTTGTAAAGTTGAAAATGGCTGAGATATTGAGCAAAAACGATTTTACCTTAAATTCAAGATGGCGGCTGATGCAGGGGTGGAATTCAGTCGCGATTCTGAATTTACACTACTATTGACCCCCCCCCTAAAGGTTACAACAATAAAATTGTGGTCCCTAATTTTTTCCCGGTTAAATGACAACCCGACTGGGCTATATGTAGTAGGTAAAAAGCAGATTTTGCAAACATAAACAATTTTGACAGTTGTCTACCCAGTCTAGTTGTCACGTATTTAAGTCATTAACATTAACAATATTATTTAAAAAACATGGTCCAATATACGAATTCTGAGTTTGCAGACGTGCACTACATGTATGGGCTTGCTGATGGTAACGCACTGGAAGCCAGGCGGTTGTATGAAGACCGCTTTCCAAATAGAAATATTCCGGATGCGCGAACATTTTCAAACATTCATAGAAGATTGTGCGAAAAGGGAAGTTTTAAACCAGACAATCATCTATAAGGAGTACACCGTACTGTAAGAACTCCAGAAATTGAGATAGCGGTTCTGAATTCAATTGAGGAAGATCCAGCATTAAGTACAAGAAAAATTGGGGAAAATTTAAATGTCTCACATATTCTTATTTGGAAAATTCTCCATTACTTTTTATTATATCCCTACCATAACCAACGGGTTCAAGCTCTACTTCCTCGTGACTTTCCATTACGGATAAACTTTTGCCAATGGTTTCTTCATAAAATGAATGAAAATCCATTATTTGATACTGAAATTTTATTCACCGATGAAGCTAACTTTTCCAGAAACGCCATCCAAAACTTCCACAACAATCACATTTGGGCTGAAGAAAATCCACATGCAATCTTGGAATCCCGTCACCAGGAGCAGTTTTCCGTTAACGTGTGGGTTGGAATATGCGGTGATTATTTAATTGGATTTATTTTCTTCATGAGAGGTTAAATGGACATAATTACCAGCATTTTCTCGAAGAAGAATTGCCAGGTTTGATGGAGGTTGTTCCCATTTTAGTAAGAAATCGACTATGGTTTATGCACGACGGAGCTCCAGCGCACTTTAGTGCTCTGCGCGCGCGAGTATTTAAACCAAAATTACAATAATCGCTGGAGTGGTCGCGGCGAACCACAGTCATGGCCACCTAGGTTCCCGGACCTCAATGCTTTAGATTACTTCCTATGGAGTCATCTCAAAACGTTGGTTTACAGCACAGCAATTCATACTGAAGAGCAGTTGAGAAATCGCATCAAAGTTTGTTGCAAAACTAGTAGAACCACTCCCGGCATTTTCCAAAGAGTACGTGAGTCCATGAGAAGAAGAGCAGAGGCATGCATATTTGCAGGAGGTGGACATTTCCAACATCTGATATAATTTATTTCTTTGTGCGTTCAGGGTAATTTTCTTTTACCATTCCAAAATGTATGTAGATTACTGTAATTTCATAATTTCAACGTTTAAAAGTTATTATCTTCAATAAATTATTGGTCAAAGTTAAATAAATCTTTTTTTTTCTCGTAAGTGGTCCAATAAGATGCAGAATTTTATTTTTTTATGCGAAAACCGCCCGTACGTCAAACAAAAAAAATTCAAGACAACACAGAAAAGAATGAGGATTTCAAAAATGATTTTTACTTTAAGAAAAAGCAGTGGCGTAACATATTTTTCTTCAAAAATATTCAATACAAAACCTGTACAGACGTCACTGGAAAAAATAATAAAATTATTTGTACATCAGAAAATGCATCTCGATGAATAGAAGGCGTGTACCAAATTTGAAAAAATATCTAGGGTAATACGAAAGTTATCATAAAAAATAAAACTTTATCACTCTGTAGTTCAAAAGTCTTACTTTTAGGACATATGTTCATATGAAGTTTTTTTCTTAAAATGGACCTAAGAATAACCTCCTTAAATATTAGCACGTTATTAAGAAACATCCTATAAAGGTACCTATGTACGATATTTTGTTAATTCATAATCATCTTAATCCCCAGGCAATAATTTCAGTATCAAGACAACCTTCATCTAACTCTGGCTAAGAAAAAAAATCACTTTGCAGTGCACACATTTCTCTGTTTGCAAAATTAAACGGTAACCATAAATTTTCAAGACAGTTTTATGACACTTGAGGGAGAAATTTGCCGTTCCATTACACGACAACACTTGTTAAGTGAGATCATTAACTTTAAATATTACTTGGTTTTATTAAAATTTACTTTTATCCGGAAGTCTTTCATCTTTTATGAATGCAGCAGTGACTGCCGCTTGCTGGAAGCTTTTGTTACAGACTCACAATCTTCTCATCGCAAACAAAATTGCAAATATTACGATTTACTAAATACACAATTTAATAAGTCGATTAACTTCTAGAGAAGGTGACCAAGCAATTTTTTATGTGCCTATAATTTGTCCGTCCTTATTTATTTATAAAACACAGCAGATAATTTGTGTATGGCATATCAATCATTAAATTAATAATTATCCACATATGAGTTGTCCTAAATTGTCTTCTAATACTTTCAAAATGGGTAATATCAAATAAGGAGACTTTTTTCAGGAAATTATAATAATTGGATTATTTTTTTGAGTACTAATTTACACATCAGTTTTAGGGGACACCTGTCGGTGTTCCAAAACTCTTCCAATCTCTTATATTTTTACCCGTTTTATTTAATTTTTGAAATACATTAATCTCTTGAATATTAGATAAAATAGTACCAGTGTTTAATTAATAGTTTCCACGAAATTTCAGATAAAGAGTGTATTTATAGTGTAATCACAAAATTTTCAAAATCGATCACAAATACATTGAATTGTCCTAAATTCAAAAACAGTTTTCATAAAACAGGTATTTTACATGGATCATCATTTAAATAAATATAGTTTGCAGAAGCCAATATTTTTCAAATATTATTTTCTTCAGGCTACTAATGCGTCTATTTTCTTCAACAGAACGATTTTTTCAAGTGGTAACACAACTAAAGTACTTGTTTTATGGAAATAGCATGTGATATCGATTTTATGCTATTTTATAAATGAGTCCTCATATGAAAACCTTTACTATTGACAACAGAAAAACATTAATTAAACAACGCTTTTAAAATTTCTAAATTTCTTTTTCTAACTACTATGTGTGAAAGATTCTCAGTGGAAAGAAAAGATGTGAAACATTGACACCCAAAGAATCATAATGACTTGAACAATAAAACTAATTGCATCTTCATTATTCACTGACTATAGTATGACTTTTGTGTGCGATAGACATATTTAATGTCAGGAAAATTATTTTAAGATTGTATCACGTAAAATGTCCAAATTATGAAAAGTACAGCAGAACAATGTATACCTAATATTTTTCAGGTAAGCCCTACGAAAATTTTTATTAGATTAGAACTTATAGGTATAATAGGCTAACCAAAGCCGAACAAAAAATTTACTAATTCAAGAATTGATAAGCAGGATGATTCACTTATCTATAAAAAATATGAAATGTAAATGTGCTTCACTATATTTTGGCCCCCCTTTAACTTTTTTATTTTAAGAGTTATAAAAAATATAAAACACAAAAGTGGCACGATTTCTTATGAATTTTTCGGAATTGATATTTGAAAAACAAATGAAGGCCAAACAAAATGGCTGCGGATGTTAACTTTGTTAATTTAAATGGAACACACTTTATATTTTTGCATATTTAGATAGAATGTTCGCTGTCAAGCATAATCATATAGGATTTGTTGGGTCCATCTCTAACAATAAGCGGGATACTATTAAAAAAAAAGAAAGGAATGGTTTTATTAAGAAAATGAGACATCTTGTAATTGTTAGACCTCTTTCAGGCACTTCTGCCTTTTTCCAATTACGTAAGAATTTACAGATTTAGTTGTAATATATTTTGATATATTGGACATTGATATGGCCCAAAATGCGTATAGGTATTCTAACTAAATCTCACTAATTAGGTCTTGAGTGGCCTACTTACTCATGGACAATGTTATATGGTAGGCCGTGACAGTGACAGGTAATGTCATTATAACATTGTTAAATCTGTAAATCCTTACGTAATTAGAATAAAGGCAAAAATACCTGAAAGAAGTCTAACAATTACAAGATATCTTATTTTCTTAATAAAAAAACCTTGTTTTCTTTTTTTAATAGTATCTTGCTTATTGTTAGAGATGGACCCAACAAACCCTATATGACTATGCTCGACAGAAATCGTTTTACATATTTAAAAATATACAGGGTGTTCCATTTAAATTAACAAAGTTTTTGGACTTCATTTGCTTTTCTACTATCATTTTCGAAAAATTCATAAAAAATCGTGCTTTGTATTTCACATTTTTTTATAACTTTTAAACAAAAAAGTTAATGGGGGGGGGTCAAAATATAGTGAATCACCCTGTACAATAGATAATCAAGAGAATACTTATTAAAAAATATTTAGCTGTACGCCTCTGAAAGTATTATCTGTAATTAATAGTCAAAACCGTTAACGACATCAGTTATTTTTTTGTTATTGTTAATTTGCGTTGTTAAATATAATCAGTAAATGTTAATTAGTTACCTAAATCAAGAAAAAATCAGTTCAGATAAATCGAAAGTAGTCCTCATACAAGAGGTCGAGAGGGTTTAAGTCTGGTGGCTGTGGTAGTCATGTTACCGGTTTACCAATCAACCGCATGTCTTGACCTTAAAGTGATTGAGAACATTTTGCCGAAAATGAAGGGAGTGTAGCATCATGCAAGGACCACATTCGTTGTCTAACAGTTAAGGACTTATACCTTCAAGAAGTTCAGGCAGATCATTTTGTGTAAAAACGCCAATAAATTAGAAATTAAAAAAAATGTTTAGACTTAATAAAGCTCATAAAACTCATCCTAAATAAAAATGTAAATACTTGCAAAGTGCAATTTTCTCCATCTTTAGTTTGCTATATAGAATAAAAACAACTATAACAAATGCTTGTTTCATAATAGCCATTTCTGAAGAATCGGAAAAGGATGAATTAATTAGACGATTATCTCCAATACAAAGTAGTTACTAAGTTGCCAAACTTTTCCCCTTCTACCCGAGAATCGGGCTACCAAAACATGAAACTTACACAGAATATCGAACAAGAAAACTTACTTAAAGAAACAAGCTCTTGACAAGTTCATATAAAGTAAAAGAGGATTTTACGACTCTCAGTCCTGTATCAGAAAACTAAAAGCTGACAAATGGGAGTTTATAATAAATAGAAGGGTTAGATAAATCGGTCATCCACGTTATTGAAAAAGTTCAGTAGAATTTAGATTGTTTATATTTCGATTACTCTCCATATAAATTTTATTTAAATCAATCTTTACACATTTTTCTATCCTTTAAAAATGCAAATTAATTTAATTCAGTTAAGTACGATCAACAAATTCGGTACAAAATTTTTTTAACAACGCCTATTATTAGAATTTGAAGCAGTTAAATAGTTTCTAAAGAAAATGGATAAATACAAATACTTACATTTTAGTATAAATAGGTGCGATATAGTTATTTATTATTATACGTACCTCGTAGTCTTGCGATATTGAGATACATATTTTAAAATATCTCGGTATTTGTCATCTCAATCACATATTTAGCTACAAAATTACTAATTGATCAAAAAATATGTGTAGATTGTTAATATTCAGTAAATACTATACCTTCAATTTTGTAATTCCTTAGATATTTCATTCCACGTGCTGTCTTGTATATCGGCTCCTGAATCCGACATAATATCATTTTTTCAAAGAAAGAGTTAATTTCAATGCATTCTTAGAGACGTACTTTAACACTGTTTCCTGAAAAGACGACCGCTGAAATGATATTTCAGTAGCTTTTAACGAAAAGACCTAGAAAACGTTGCTCCTGAATTATTTTCTTGTACCGTGTTTCAGAAAATGAGAATGAGAACTATTCATCTTAATCTACAAACTACGTACCAACTTTATAGAAGTAATTTTATATTCAAACTTCAACTTGATTTTGTGAAATAAAGTCAGCTCGAATAGTCCGAAAAGAAAACCTAAAACTATTTACTAAATGTCTACATTTAAATAATAGGCAAGCAATATATAAATACAGTTATTAACTGACAATATTATGAGAAATATCTAATCTGCGGACTGCAGCTCTGTTCCCACATTCAAAATATGTATGGTTATAGTTATTTACGCTACAAGTGTGTAAAGTAAACTTTTCGGGCGGCATAGACGCGCGTGTCCGGACCCTGCGCTCCTTCTCCCGCTTACAGGCCGTTCATTAACGTTAACTTTTACTGGTGCTAGCGCGTTTATTACATGAACTAGCAATGCAAAACTTTTTGAAAATAAAAGTTTAACCCTTTCTTTAATTGTCTCTAAAATCCTGTTCCGATACGTCCAATAATTAACGGTTAACATGATAAGAAAAGTTATCTTGAGAACAAAGAGGCGTAGGTGATTTCTCCTTTTTTAATTACCGTAAAAATAAGCTAAATTTAATGCAAAAAGAGCGAATTTCCGAGCGGCTTTTGCCTGACCCCGGGACAATTTGTTTATAACACTACTTTTGCTCGTACAACTTTGTTATTTGTAAAGGCCACCTTAATTTCAACTTTTTGAAATTTTTCTTTTTCGATACATTTCTTTATATCAATTGGAACCTATACCTACGATATTAACTTCTAAAATTAACGTTTAGTTATTTCACTGTCAATCAAATCGGCCTTTTGTAGACATGTTGATCAGTGGATTGACCATCTTTTCCATAAATTTCATAAACATCCACTGCTATTTGCAATTTTCGAAAACTGATTTCTCTGCGTTCGACCTTTATTTTCCAGATAACAAATAGGTGAAAAATTACTTTGGATATCTTAAATTGTACGTAATTTAACTGCCTACAACAGAAAATAACTAATTTTCCGATAGGTCGTCTAGATTTTCATGGACAGTAAAAAAAAAGTGAAAGAACACGTCATTTTGCAACTTATTTCCAATTTGCCAACTTAGCGTCTCTTCTTTCGAGTAACTTTTTTGATATTATCATTCTACATACGCTTTCCCGTCATTAAGTACAATAAAATGCATACTAATATTTTTTTTACGTTCTCACTGAGAAATTAGAAGAGAAAATATATTCTGATATCAGCTCATATACTTTAATTTTACTTAACTAAAGAATTTCCTATTTCGTTAATAAAAATATTTTCTTACTTATTATGTTCATGGTAATTGCTAAATAATAACTTGTTCCCCAACTTTAATACATTCACCTAATGCTAAATAAATATAAGTCAGTATGTATATTATTCTACCGTTTGATAATAAAAAGCGAAATATTTTAAAACTGATTAACCGTGACTAAACCCTAAACACTTTGTTACTTAGGTATAGGTACAACTGTTGTGCACGGAAAACTTATTTAGTACCCGTGTGTAGATGATCTATGAAATCTACCACTACTTGTAAATTTTATTCATTCATTCATTCATTCATTCATTCATTCATTCATTCANTATATTTATTTATTTATTTATTTACTCTTAAAATATCCAACGGGTGAAACCCACTTAAAGGATAAGTTTTAGTACAAGAAAAAAAAAACTATTCGTAATTGAGTATCAAATAAAAAAAGTTAATATACCTAAATCTTGATTCGGAAATACACCATTTTCGAAATATAGGCCTTCAAATTTATTAACAGAAAGTTATTGTTTCTAATACTTTATTTTAAGAATGTATAATAAACATCTTCACAAAATTGTAAGGTAATACCTACATTTAACCTACATTTAGTACTTACTGTAGCATTATCCAAATTACTTCAAAATCTAAGGAAAGAAGAACATTTTACCAAGAGTAATTTGCATGATTGATTAAGTTCTTTTACTGCATGTTTAACATGCTTGCTGCTACTGAGATCTAAAATCTAAATACAATTCTAGAAATTTGATGGAGGTTATTTGTGTATTGCCAACCAAAAATTTAAGGGAATGCTCACGATTTGTATTTAAGTATTGAAATTTTATACATTCAGTTTTTTGTTAAATTAACTATTAATCCATTTTTTTCGCACCAATGTACAAAACTCTGGACAAGATTTCTAGTAAATATATTGTTATGTTTTAGTGGCTTGAAAACAACTTAAAACGTACCAAAAATGGGACGGAATTATAAAATTCTTCAAATAAATAAAAATATTTAACTATAGTATAGCATAATTTGACACAAAAAGGGTATGTGGGTTACAAAATTACGTTGAATGAAGGATATTTTTGTATATAAATTAAGTTTGTAATGATATAGGTAAGTATTAAATTTGCTCGATAAAACGTGTCAACTGTCAAAATTGTGACACAAATTTAATTTGCACATTTAATAACTATTAAAATGCACTCATGTATTACAAAGATGTTGGAAAGAATACTAAAGAATCATTTTGTAATATTAAATATCAAGTAAATGTCCAAGCATGAGCACATTTAAAAAAATATCAGAATTTTGACAACTTATTGACGGAAGGTAAAGTTGTTTTCCGCATAAAGAAGCAACATGCAATAAACCTGCTATATAAGCAAAATATAGTATACATGTGATCATTATTTATTTGTAGAATTAAAGGAAATTTAATTTAGATTTACTATAAAAAAATTGTCAATTATAAAACTTCAACTACAAACCAAAGTGTAATATATCTATAATTGTCAAGTTTAAAAGTATGTATCTTTAATATGAAATTAGTTTAAGAAAGTCATAAAAAATAAACGTATCGGTAGGAACCCTCACCCTGAATTTGAGTTGCTCTACCTACTACTATAAATAAATCTCAAACATCAAAAGATAAAAACATTCAGACTTCATAACATATAAAGGCGCCCATAACATAAAATAACAATAACAAAATCAAAATAAAAAAACATTCAAATCATAACAGTATGGTTCACACCTGAGATCACTGCGGAAGTGTCATTAGAAAAGATAAGAATATTGTTCTATAGTCTATGTCCATACGACAATAGATAATTTATCACCCAATCAAGAAATAATCTCCAAAAGTTCAGATTAAACAATTTATATTTGACAAATTGAATGTTTAAACTATGGAAGGCGTGAGATTAATAAAAAAAAACAATCCCGCCACATGTTTACTCGCATCTAATTGCAAATAAATTCCTTCAATAAACTTACATACCGCAGACTGTGTCGAATTACCGTGCTGTTAATTACTGATTACATTGCATTTATCAAAAACTTAACAATTCTAAAATTCTCGATTTTTTTCAAAAGAAAACATGCTCAGAATAGAAGGTGTAAAATTAGCTACATTTTCGGTATTACCCTTTTTATACATATAAAGGTATATCACTTCCAGTTTTCAATGTAGAAGGAAATTTGTCAGCAGTGATTGATATATTGATTCATGTGCCTTGCTTTCATAGAATTAACGGATTTTAAAATTTTCAAGGCAATGGTACCTAAACCAGATGAATTTTTATTATTAAAGTTTTTTCTTCTGATAAAACTAACTTAAAGAAAACGGTCTTGTGAAATATATCAGAAACTGTACAAGTGGTCGCTCTTGAGCTACAATAATACTGGCTTAATTAGCAAAGTAATACAATATTCCTATTTACTTTATTTCGGCCAATTTCTTTATTAACTAAGTTCCAGATACTTCTAGATATATTGTTGAATTTATTCACTAATGGCGTAAAAATCAGCTTTACGTTTATATGTCAGTGCCGTGTAGTATAACTTTGCCCTTCTATATCAAGATCAGTCAGAACTTATCCAAGAAAAAAAAAATTTGAATGTACAGGGGACTTTTATAAATACAATTTTCTAAAAAAAATATCGAAAAAGCAGTTCGAAAATGATTTAATAATACACTACTGCAGTACACTGGAAACTGGTTCACTGTAAAACCTGACCTTATGCAAGGCAAAGCATGCAGTATGAGGAATTGAAAGAATTTTTTTCCCAAGGAAAGAAATAAATAAAATTTTATAACACCTCTTTTATATCAGCAAATTCAACTGCTTTTGCCGCTACTGTTATTATTAATTAATAAAATTTATTTGTGGTTCTAATTAATAAGATAATTCGACATACCTGATGTTATAACAACTGTTTACCCAGTTTCTATGGACTAACACAAATGTTGTCTTATTTCACCATAAATTAAAACGATCTCCATCAACTACGAGCTGCTATAGACGTAAGCCATTTTTGACACTTGAAAAACTAATGTAAACACTATTCGGAATCACCTGGGGCCACGTGGAGAGGGAGTGCATTGCGTACAGCCACAACGCGAATCACGGGGTTGTAAATACTATAACTTCAATAATTTTTTCCTCGAAAACTGTTTTACAAAAAAAAATTTTAGGATATTGACTTCATTTTTTATGACGCATCTATTCCCAAATTTTATTAGATAAGTTGTGAATAACCCTGTATAGATTCAGAATTAACGTCATTTACCTGTTTGCATAACTCTTTAAGATTTCTGCTTGCATTTTTAATTTCTGGAGTAAAGCAGCTTACTTAATTATTTTTAATTTATATTTATTCCATTTCGAAGGACATTATTTATCTAGTACAAATTTAAAAATTGTTAAAAATGTACATAAATTTCATCAAGATGGGTAATTTCTACAGCATCGGAAAACCCTGTACAGAAAATTGATATGCTCTGACTATATGCAAAACTGTTCAATTGTAACTTAAATTGAGCTTTGTTAAATTATTTATTAAGATTGTTAAATCTAATGTTTACATGCATAATGAATATACTGATTAATTATAGATTCCAGCTTTCTCGACACGATTTTAGATTTGTCACTATGTATATTTTTTACCCAAAAAAAAATTGAAGGAATTTAAACACTTTCACATCCATAAAAATACAAACTGTCTCCTTTACCACTGTTTCCTGTAATAATGTAATACGTAATTAGTGACTTCAATCATCAATATTAAAGCTGCTTAATATTTAACCACCTCATTTCAGTGCCAATTTAACATTCATTTTTTTAGTACATGTATAGCCGATAAAATATGTTTTTCTTTTTGTTAAAAGCGAAATCGTATGATAAATAGGGATAAGCGCGAGGCTAGCCGTCTTTTTATAGAAAGGCCTTGATTACACTTATTTTTTGTGCGCCTGTTATTCCGGAAGATTTATATGTTTGCGACGCCTGTTTCTTTGCTCCACATGATTCCTTCTCGGCTGGAAAAGTAATACCGGCAAGTTATTTCTAAATGACATATATTTTTCTGTCCGGCCAAAGTTAGAAAAGATTGAGTACGAGCATTAGATCCGAAGTACAATGAAAAAATATACGCACTCTCAAATGAAAAACTCCACTACCTCACAGTTTATTGCGTGGGGAGGGAAGCTGACAAACGCGTATTTTACTTCATATCCGTACTCGCGTGAAAGTTCTTACAAGAAGTTAAGAAGCAAATAAAACTCCATAATATTTTTTTATACGCATTGTATATGAAACGGTTTATACAGTTTTATGCATTATTTACTAAAATTACGAACAGCCAGTACACACTACGAATTGTAGGCGTCTGGCTACGCCCTGTAGATAGTTATCCGTAGCTTGAAGTGTACACTCAAACTGTATACTTACTTGTTCGCAATTTTAGTAAGTAATAAACAAAATGTTTCATACACAATGTGTATAAGACACAGATGAGGTAAACATAAAAATTGTCAAGTATCAAGAATTTGTCGTCAACTAAGTATTAGAATAATGCGTGGATAATTTCCTGGCTAGTTCTTGGCATTTCTTCAGAAAAAACTATGTGAAACTGAAGTTTAGTGTTTTTACATAAAACTTGAACTTTGTTAATCGAGACTCAATGGGTTTTGATGATACTCAACTTTTAAAGACACTATCATGCAAGTCCCAACTGGATTATGGCTTCAATCATTTGAAACCCATGCAGTCGAACGCTGTTATTTAAATTTCCTATCCTTCAAATTTGATAGGGTATACCCGACAATTGGAATTCCTCAACAGAATTGCTAAATAGATTTTCTTTTAAAGCGGCAATTTCACATAATAGTTGACTGTTATTTTAGCTATTTTTAAGAGGTGGGGGATTTTCTACTGTGATAGATTTACTGCTATGTACTGATTGACTATACTTTTAAGTTTCAGCAATATGTTCTTTTTTAAAATGGCGCCGAATAAAAAAGTAGTTGTAAATGGTATTATTACTTGTTTAGTATTAATGAAAGAAAGTTATTATTGAAGAAACAGTCAATTGCAAATGCAATTTTTCTTTTCACATTATTTTTATAATCTGGTGATTCTGGTGTGGTTATCCCGACAATAATACACGTCGTAGAAGTGGATACCTAGACGGACAAGCTTCTGGAGCGATTTCGTTCAATAAATCAGAAATTCAAAATTAAAAAAAAATTGGTTTATTCAAATTAAATTCTCGCAATGTAAGTAACAATGGCATGTAATGGTCTTTATGCTATGCAGTGGAATAAGCAAGAATTTCTGAAAGCACTGTTGACAATAACGAGTGCACACTCTCAGTGGATTCCAACCTAGCTAATAGATTGCAAATGCTTCCAGTGGACGTTCAACTTCCGTCTAATTAGGTCTGGAATCTCTCTTGGTTTGGCGGGGAGCTCTCTTGAACGGTAAGGTGACACTAAAGATGAATTTTTCCGAGATAAAACGTCTGAATCTGGTTCGGGCTGAGACAGTACAGTATTGGGGGTCATGAAGGCTTGCAAAAAATGTAATAAAATTTCTAGGGTCGTATTTAAAAAAATGAAGTTGATGATGGTCCTGGAAAAGTCATTCGATACAGGACAAAGAGTGGCTATGAGAAAGTGTTCTCCTTTTTTCAATATCACCTCAAACAAGACTGAAATGAAACAAAAACGGATTTCTAAAATTTCGTTTTTTTTCAAATATTTCGAAAACTAATCATGTTAGCCTTGATTTTTTAGAGGCATAATGTTGGTCCCCTGATTATGCAACTTTGCCCCCATTTAAGCTACTTCGTA
>NW_019417023.1:57154-65837 GCF_000390285.2 Anoplophora glabripennis | reverse complement strand
TATATATATATGTACTTTGTATTTGTTATTTTTTCATATTATTTTTAAAAAAATCAGTTTTTTCTGTGAAATTTTTGCTTTGGTCGTACGAATTATCCAAAACATTGTGTTTTTCTATTTCAATTTGTAATTTCATATGTACATTTTCCAAAAGAGGATACTGTTTATTGTTTTAATTTTACTGCTCAAAATTTACAGGTATGACTACTTTTTGATCGATATTTTTAAATAGATTATTTGATTTGTTTCCATTTCTATATAGGTATGAAGAATGATTTTTATTATTATGTGTTTATTCCCCGTTTTTCTTTTTATTTTTCGCAGTAAATTGAACATTTGGTTTCAAAAGTGGCAAAGTCGAATTTCTTACCAGATGAAGAATATGGTTTGCAAGATACCGATGTAATGAAAGAATGGTGAGCATTATGGATCAACCAAGATAGCATGAATAAAAAATATTTCTTAGAAGATTTACAATTGTTCAATTTGTCCAGATACAGTGTCAAAAATAAAAAAAACAGTTTTTAATTTTAAATTAAATTTACGTTTTTAGAACAAATAAATAATTGATATTGATAATAAATCATTGATTTACGTAAAAAATATATGAACCCAAAACGTTTATCTTTAAAGTGTAACAGTTATAAAATTTTATGTGTGGTACATTAATAGGTATCTTGAAACATGTAAACTAGCGAAATTTAAAAGTTGGTTGTAAAGTGATGAAAATGCATCTTTTCTAAATTGTGTGAAGGCATAATGAACATTTGGTTATTAGGTAACAAATATAACGTTTTGAGTTGCCCTAACAATATTTTTTAATCAAGAATCTCAATTCGAGCGATATTACATGATTTTTAAACACGCTGTATGTAGATAAATCGACTGAACAACTTCATTTGTGGTATTCAACGAAACCTTGATTCCCATCACGTACAAAAGCAATTTATCCCTACGGAAAATTTCCGGTTATTGTTTACTTATTTCATTTCACTTTTATAGAAGCCTTGGAATCTGGGTTATATTTATATATGGGATTTTTGTCGCAACTATCGAGCAGCCACCCTCATTTACAAGCCGAAAATCTTGGATTTACGACATCGAAACTGGAACTTGGGAGTCCCGCAAATGCGTAAACCAAAATATAGTAGGCCATGCGTTAGGGTTATTGCCGAAGAGATCGTAAATAACTTGTAGTACGCCAACAGGCAGTTTAAGAGATCCCTCTATCAAAAAGATGTAGGATAAAGACCCTGAGATATGTTCATTGCTTCTTATAAATCCACACCTTAGCGAGAACCATATCAAATCCTAATATTTTCAGTGAAACGGAGACATTAAGGAAGAATTACTACCATTACACATGTGCGTGATTCTTTGTAACGTTTTGTACATTAATTTTGTACTTGCTATTTATCTTCCAAGCTTCATTTTCTTTCAAGAAGTGAACCTTCCATTTATTCACCAAGTTATTAAAATAAACGATACCTATTACAGAATTCTTAATAATTTTTCTCCACAAAGTGACATACAAAATGATAACTATAAAAATTTAAATAAACATTGGCCCGAAAATGCTTCCTAAAACCTAATATCTCTGAAACTTGAGGGAATAAACGAACTATTTTATTGTCAAGATTGGAACTGATGAGGTGGAGATAAAAACTAGCTAAACTTTTTTTAACAGTTCTTCCAAATTTTTTTATAAACTTTAACATATCAATTTTACTTGAAAAAGTTGGATATTCCGTTAGTCATAAATCCTACCTTATCCCGTGAAAGGCGTTAGTGCTGCCAAATTTGGATTGTTAGGATATTCTCTCAAAATCAAACTACAAAATGTTATCTGGCATCTTGATCTGGTGGATTGAGTGGGTGATGTGACAGTTGCTATCCTTAAGGGTTCTCTAAACGAGAATCCGTCTAACGCTAGTTGCAGGGTTTTCTCCTATTTCTTCCAAAATTTGCTCTTCTACCCAGGGAATCGAAATATGTATATGTCGGAGATGTCTTTCTCGCGGGCCGAGTCCTTTAGACTTTGGAAATTCCAGAATTCTTTATTCAGGGCCCTTTTATAAATTGTACCTAGACCATAAAACAGAAATAGTTATTTATGAATTAAGCCGGTTATGTTATTCCCGAGTTTTATGATGGCAAGCTTGGGTTTGGAGGGACTTACGGGTCACTCAACGTAGCCGCGGTCAAAGGATATATAGCATTTATCTTATAATTACTTTATAAGGGAATCCTTAGGAGATAACAAATTTGATTGGTCCATTTAATAATTTTACGAGTGAAGAGAAGTATAGGGAGATGTACTGAGGGCAGTTCTACTTGAACATTGAAGACGTGAGTACACTGCTATTCTGTTGACCGTGGATTCGTTATCGAGCCTCTGGTTGTTATCATAAAACACCTCGAGTACTTTATCTGTAACGTTTTATTTTAAATCATTTCATTTACGGTATTACTTATTATTTCGCGAAGATGAGTGACACGAGTAGTGATATTAACGCCCAAGTTAGCCCTACGACACCGATATATATTTAGATTTCCCAAATTCATTGGGACTTTTACCAAATTATCTATTGTCTGCAGGCCGCTGATGAAGTCCGTTGAATATTTGGGAAGAAGAATTATACTCGATTATATCTATATCAAAACTCTTAATTATTTAGTTAACTATATTAATATTCAGTTAATTGAACAGTACACTTAAAAACTACCTACATACGTATAAAAGTAAATTTTATAGACGATTAATAAAAATGTAAAGTAGAAAACTAAAGAACAAACTAACTATAGCCATTAAAATATAACCTTCATACAGAGTCTCTAATATGTGCCTATGGAAATGGTCGTTTATCTCCTAAAGTAAAATACAGGAGGACTGTATATTATTCCATATTTCAATTCTTCTCGAAATTCTAAACAAAATTCATATAGCACATCATGTACCTAAACTTAACCGATTTCGAGAAATCGAACTTTGAAAATCATTTTCTTATACTTATACCTATTACGAGTATACTTATTAAAATCCATCAAGTTACCTTTGAAAGTCTCCAGCTCCATAACAATGTGCCGTCGTTTTTTTGTCTAATAGTGAATATCTTGACAACACATGTCAAAAATACATTTAGTGTGAATGATTTTCTCGAAAAAATGGCACGTTTAAGTGAAACTGAGTGTATTAAAGTTTTACTGATCATAGAATATGGGATAGACTTTTTTCTGTGGGGTCACATAAAAAATGTAGTCTATAGAAATAGACCGCAAAATATCGAAAGTTGCGGGGAAAGATATGGCATGAAATTTGTTCAGCGAATTCATTACTGTCAGGAGGTAAATAGTGAACACCTTGGGCATCTTATATAATACAATTCCAAAGAAAACTATTGAACTATTGAACTGAACTATTACACTTTCTTATTTTCTGTAAAAAACTAATAATAAAATTCAATAATATCCATATCCTCCACCTTATTTTCAAAATAAATACATATCCATAATTTGGGACCCTTTTTATATTATAAATTTGAAACTAAAAAAAAAATTACTTTCAAAGATCGATATGTCGAAAACGGTTAATTTAGGTACATGATGTGCTATATGAATTTTGTTTAGAATTTCGAGAGGAATTGAAATATGGAATAATATACCGGGTGTTCCATTAAACAAAAAGCAACTTTGCTTAGTCTTGACTTTTTCACTGATCATACTCAAATTTTTATTTATTGTAATAGATTTAAAAAAAACCCTAAAACATTTGTGTCTCATGACTTTTCGATAGCTATCTTACTTTAGGAGACAATCAACCGTTTCCTTACATATCAGCGATCCTGTATGAAAATTTTAAATACCTGAAAAAACAATCACTATTTATTTAAAAGTTGTACTAATAGTTCTCATTAAGCTTTCTTCTTACAGTTGAAACAATTTTTTATCCTCGATCACATATTTCTCTACCCCAATTTTAAAACATTTTTCCTATAAACACTTTTTAAAACAGTTACGTTACTTTTATCACTAATGTTTTAGAAACATTATTGTATTTTTTGTACTATAAAAATCGAAGAGATTTCGTGCTGCTTCTTTAGCATTTTGAGTAATAAATTAAAAATACCTATCCTTTAGCTGCTCCATCAGATTCTGAAATTGAGAAATTTTTTCCAAAATAACTTTTATGTACGAGTTTTTCTTTAACAAACAATGAAGTATGGTAAACCATACTATAATAATTGTCCTAGTTTTTTCATCCTTTAGCCTTGTACGAATTTAGAAAAATTTATTAACGTTTTAAATAGCGGAAGAGAGTTTCATTTGCGTCCTGAGAAAAAATATGTAACTTTCGTATAGACTAAGCCATGAACAAATCCTTATTTATGGGTAATAGTTGTTCAATCAGTAACATTAGTCGCTACCACAATGAGTTTACGACGACAGCCTGATTTATTATTATGTGAACATCAACCTCAAAACATGTGCTAAATTGCGAAACTAATTAATTGCAATGTCTGCATTCCAATAAATAAGCCTGTTAATTTAAATGTAACCTAATGGGTTGTTGTTTACCTATACCAACTTTTACATAGAATAACTAAAATTAATTACCTACTATTGTCTTGACAATGACCAATATAATAACATCAGTTTTACATAGTAACAACGAATGACGTGTTGATTTATATTCTAGAACAAATTCCTTCCCATAGGCGAAATTATAACCAAATTGTTTTATCTATATAAACATAAATTATTTATGAAATAAATTTAATAAACATCACAATTCAAAATGCAAAATAATATTAATGTGGGGGAATGACGACGTTTTCGTTGAAAACTTCAGGTTCAGGACATAGTCTAAAAAACTAAATCGTACCTTTGTTGGAGACTAAGACAGATTTGATCATGGCTATTTTTAAGAACTTTTAAATGTTCCTCGAATGTAGATCAGGACTGTATTGAGAATTATTCTAGGACTGTTTAAATGTGATTAAAAGACCGTGTTACATCACATAACAGTGATTATTAAATGTAATAGAAATTCGTGTATATTAGCAGAGAATGCTCTAAATTGTAACCACAATATTAACTTTAATGATGTAAAAGTTTTATGTAGTAAAAATAATTATCAAAAAAGAACTTTTTTAGAAATGTCAAGAATTTTAACTTGTTGATTATTATTAATGAAATGTTTTAATGACCATAATCGTTGCGAGATATATAACTTATTCACTCAAGCTTATGATGTAGATTTTTGCGGAACATTTACAAGGAATTTTCGAAAGTAATTGGCAACTTCAAGTGTAATGAATAGAAAATTTGATAAAAGAGAAACGTCAAACGGAAATAAAAATTACAAAATTTAATATCTATACAAAAATCACATACATATGCAAAGAAATATAAAAAAAAATATTTTGAATAAAAATTTTAAATTTAGCTTTATAC
Source organism: Anoplophora glabripennis (assembly GCF_000390285.2). NCBI lineage: Eukaryota > Metazoa > Arthropoda > Insecta > Coleoptera > Cerambycidae > Anoplophora > Anoplophora glabripennis. The sequence goes on along the minus strand of NW_019417023.1, from coordinate 60,383 downwards.
AATAAAGCTGCTTATTTTGTAAATAAAAAGGTTATTAATTAGACATTATGTTCAGAGGTTAAGAACAGCACACAACTTCATTTAGTAACATATAGCACAAAGTTGAATTTAATGTTTAAAAACATTTGGATAAAAACCAAACCAGTGGATTTTATATATATTTTTCGTCAGCATGTGGTAACCAAAATTTCTATACCAAAAGTAAAACTAAAAATATAAAGAGAAAACAAATTTTACTATCGGTGACTTAAAAAAACCTATGAAATGTTATAATAAACGAAAGGAATTTGAAAAGATAGTTGCAGAATTTGTTAAAAAATAATTATAGGGACTATATTTATGTAAGAAAAGTAGATGTAAAAATGTTAATTAAATGTGATAGTGAGAGCAGCGTAAGTCTCGCAATTAGAAGTGGTGTATATTAATATAGAGCATGTAAAATAGAGAAGACAAAACTATTATTACATAAAGACAGTGTTATTATAGACCTACAATGCGTTAAAAATTTCTGTATGGTATGGAATTTCTAGAAAACTCCCTGATNTTCCTGTAACTAGGGGATTATCAAATTAAGCTAAGGCTAAAATTTCGTTCCATTATCTTATAATGTTCGAAATTTATTGGAGAAAAACTAAATTTTTTGAAACTTTTTAGCGCCCTGTAGCTTGGAAAAGAAAACCCGTAGAGCATAACTTCATATGAGAAAAAATTATTTTTTAAACCAAATAATCCACCGTTTAATTTATTCCCAACCTTTAAGTTACACCCAGTATTTATGTAAGAAAAGTAGATAGTGAGAGCAGCGTAAGTCTCATAAAAAAACATAAAGACCTTATCGTAATTAGAAGTGGTGTATATCAATACAGAGCATGTAAAATAGAGAAGACAAAACTATTATTACATAAAGACAGTGTTATTATAGACCTACAATGCGTTAAAAATTTCTGTATGGTATGGAATTTCTAGAAAACTCCCTGATACTCATTTATTTGGCAGAAATCTATATAAGCACAACCAGAAACGCCTAGACTCAGTAGAGACACCAATAAAAATTAAATGAAAAATGAAACAGAATTTTCCAGCTATGGTTTCTAAATAATTAGTTATTTGTGTTATATGAAATTGTTCTTTGAGTACGTATACACAAAAATATTTGTGAAAATTGTTTTGCTGTTTTATAATAATAATAATGTAATTTATAATAAATTTTAAATATTAAGTAGTGTTATATTGTTTCTGGGTGTTTTTTAAATTACTTGTATAAAATGAACCTGATTTAGAAATCTTTTTTCCGATCGAGAGCGAAACGTTAAAATTAAAAAAATGCCGTTTGTCTTCTTTCATCTGTTTATTTACGAATTTTCTTTAAGTACTTATAATAAAATAAGTCTGTTGTGAGCAGTAGTGGGAAATTGTATAAATAAAATTCTATAGTGGCCGAAACGACTTTGATCTTCAAAAAAAATGGTACAGATTAAAATAAATTTATCTTAAAGTATTTAAATGTGAATGTTACCACTGGAAGGACAAATGTTTTATTAATTTTAAAAGAAATCACTTCATCTGCTATTGGAAGTTGAAACTGTGTACAGATATGTCTTTATCTTTAGATTAATAGTTCCTCATCATCTATAAACTTTGGCAATTAATCATCTGCGTGGCTTTAGTAGTTCCATAGGATTCACGATTTACTACAAACAACAGATGTCGATAAAATACCATTGTTAACATGTTATCAAAGTAAAAATATATACAAAATAGGTACCGAACGAACGAAGAAAGAGGCTTTTTTAAATTTAGATCAAGTACCGGTACTATATTAGTAATTAGTATATAATATTTTCCCTATTGATTAAACAATTTGTACCACTTTAACACCAATCTGATTGTGAATGTAATATTCAAAATAAATCTTAAACCTTAGCTATCTTTAAACGCTCGTAATTGTATTATTACAAATATTGTAAACGTACTATTGATATAAGCCTTTTAGGGAAACAATACGTGTTTTTCAGAAGGATTTAAAAGGATCATGAGAAACATAAAGTTCTTAAGCTGATATAAGCTTCGAAACTCTGAGAACTTTGTTATCCACCTACCCAGCGTATTATACGTTTACTTAATGTATTTTAATTTGAAACGTATCACGAACCCGGAAATATTGTAGGCAAAATCAATACTTTGTATGCTAATATATGTTTCCTTTTGAAGATATTTTAGGTATAGTAAATTTTCTTTATATATTATTCAAATCACGACTAACTGGGAAGTAAAGGACCTGTATAATTATTCTGTAGCATATAACAGTGTCTTGAAGCATATTTAAAAAAGAAAGTACATACAGGGTGTTCCACATAAGACAGATTCTTCTGTATCTCTGTAACTGTAAAACTTATAAAAAAATGGTTTTAATAAATGTTGTCTGGAATCATGTGAGCCACGTACAGAAAATATTTTTAGCTTTACAGTGTGCAAAACCATACTTATCGTATTAACTTCGACGTCACCTGTTACGTGGGTGTTGTATAATAATGAAAACGTTGGTAGAAGGAAGCGCAAAAACAAAAGCTTAGGTGGGGAATTCTGGAAGGAAGTCTAGATAGTTGAAGTGAGAACAGTGTGGAGATGGGAGTAAGACGATCGGCGGGCAGTGTGGCAAAATAGTGAAAAATCAAAATGTTTAACCCGTATTAATTAGCAGGTAATATTCTTTAAGTACTTTGTTGTTAATTGTTCTATGTAATCTTATGATTGTGATGGTTACAGATGTTTAATGATAATAATTCTTTGTATGTTTAGCCGCCATTGCTTTATGCTCAAGGGCACATATTTTTCTAAGGTAAAATTGTTACAATTATTATTAGCGATTGCTCATTATTTATTACATGTTAAAATATATGATTCAGAACTTATCCAAAAAAGAATTCTGGATGTACAGGGGACCCTTACAAATACAATTTTGTAAAGAAAAATCAAAAAGGTCAGTTCGAAATTGATTTAAAAATACACTTCTGCACGGCACTGGAAACTGGTCCACTGTAAAACCTGACCTCGCACAATGCGACCGGTATGGCGGCGTGATAAAAACGGACAAAAACTTTCGCAAGGAAAGAAATATGTAAATAGAATTTTATCGCACCTATTTTATATCGGCAAATTCAAATGCTTTTGCCTTTATTAATTATTAATCAAATTAATTTGTGTTTTTAAATAATAAAATCATTTGACA
>NW_019417023.1:52155-56381 GCF_000390285.2 Anoplophora glabripennis | reverse complement strand
TTTATCATTAGCAAAGGATCTTAATTAATGCCTTTTTGTTAGCGGTTGTTTTGTATTTATATTTGGGTAATTAGAGCAACGATCGTGGGTTTCTCTGCCATGCTCTTTCCCCACAGCAGCTCTAGGTGAGCCTGGCACTCTCATTTTATGTTAAATGATTGTTAATGTTTTTGTTGTTCTTTCTATTTGTCACATGTTTAATTTGAAGACTGTTGTACGTAAATAATAAAGTTAGGTGTATTTACTCTGCTTTTGTTTTATAAAATTAAACCATACTTCCCCTCTTTAAAGATAGTAGCTAGCGCCTTCCGGTCAATTAAAAATGGATGTATACAACGTAGGTATTCCTTATGACGATCACATATTACTGGCCACAACTACGTTTATTTTTTTTTTCGATCGAACCCGGGGTTGTTATACTACAACAGGGTGTTCCATTTCGCGTGGGCGCTACATATCTTTGTTATTTTAAATGGAACACCCAGTATATTATTGCTTATTTTAATTCCTTAGTTGAGCAAACAACAATTATTTGAATTGTATTAAACATTTATCATTTTCTAATGTGTTATTTTTTTATCAAATAATGTATAATTGACTCGTAATAATTGAAGAAAATTGTTACGTGTGACTAATATTAACATATTACATGGCTTTAAAGGAAATATAAAAGAGGCACTATTAAAGTACATATTTTCTATAAACATTGCTAATTTTCTTTGAACGTTGAAATAAATTTCAACATTTACTCTGCCAAAATTATAAATATGCGTTCTATATGGAAACATTTTTTTTCAATCATGTTCTTCATATGGGTTTGAGAATTAAAGCAAGTCGGATAATCTGCCTAACAATCGCTGTCGTTGTAATCGGTAAACACGACGTAATACCCGTATATAGGGGGATTTGTTAGACTCCGGGCTTAGAGTGAAATATTAATAAATCCCGAGGTACAGTAACAAATGACAAGTGTCGTTCCGGATCAAGATATTTCGATAACCAGAGTCCGGTGTAGCCAGCAGCGGCAGCTCACGATATCCTGTCAGGGCGGATATTCAGGTTGTAAAATCGACTACGTGTTCCAACTGTCAATTACTGGTTCGCCGAGAAGTTGTCAACGTACAGGAAGACATTTGGCGTTTCGTAGTTTTATGTGACTATTTCAGGTTGACATAACGCAGCTAAGTTGAAACTATAAAATGGAAAAATAAAAGGGATATTTTTTATTTGTTTTACGTATGACGTCATTTGTGTGACAGTGTGGTGACATCGTCGATGTTTTTTTAAACACTAATAAATAGGTCACAGAATAGCTTGAAAAAATCGCGGATGTTTCCAAAATCCCACTCGAAGCTCCACAGACAACGCGATCAGCCTCTTATCGTGTCAGAGACTTTCACAGTGACGTAAGAGACACGCCGACGAGCGCTTCACACTCCAAACATAATTCGTTTCCAAATTTCGACCTTCGAGCCGCCATCCAGGACGAGAGGAAGCACGCTAAACGTCCCCGTTCCATAGCATAATGGCACCAACCTGATCAAAGCCAAAGTTTCCCTTGAAATCGCCTACGAGAGATGAGGGAAGCGAAAATTTCGTCCCACTTTCGAAATTTTCGCAGAATGGATGAACTCCAAAATTCACCTCCTGCAAGACCTTCGAGTCGATATTAACTCTGTTAAGTTTCAGATACCAAACTATGAGCAGACGACCAGTATCAGACCCAAAAAAGTGATATACAGGGTGATTTAAAAAACGCGAGCCAAAACATTTCTTCCAAGTATCCTAAGTTGGAAAAAACAGTGTTAACGCTCGAAGGCCGCATAGATCGCAGCAACTCACAACAAATTAGAACGTGGACTCTCCACCTGAGTATCTTAAACTCACGAGGCGGAGGATCGGATCGAATCTTATTTTCCCTCATTGTCACAAGGCCCTACGTCAAGAGGGAACAAAATGAGATGGCAGGGAACCCTGTCTGATGCTCTAGCACCGGGGTAAAAAGAGACCCTGGACATTACGATTCCTCCAATCCCAGAATGCGGCTCTACGAGCTATTTATGATGCTCAAAGGAGAAACTGACAGGTCTCTTCAACCGGGAACTGGCGGAAATGAAGCAAGTCCGCGTCCTGGCGCCCAACGTGGGGCCGCACCAGAGAATCAGCAAACAACCTACCTAAGACCGCCACAAGGCGACCTACCTTGGGTCTTGTTACTCAATGAAGCTGAGACCTACGTCGTTCCACGGGGAATGAAGGCGAAGAGAAGCAATTGAATGTCCACTTAAGTCTCCAGATTTAACTCCTATAGATTCCCTTTTATGGGAATACTTAAAAAGTAAAGTAGGTATATCTAAACAGACAACAAAATGCATTAAAAGAACGCATTCAAACGGAGATGGTGCATATAACTGCGGAAGTTATAGACAAAGTTCGAGAAGAGTTTACTGCTGGTCCTTTTAACTGTATTATAATCGAGAGTCGCCATTTGAACATCTATTGTAACTTGGGTTGCTAAAAATACATTTTTTTTTGTAATTTTTAAATTTTTTTTTTGGTACTATACAAAATTCTATTACCAAAACTTACTGATATGGTTGAATAGAGTCATTTCAAAGGACCTTTCGCATCCATTTGTACATTGCACATTTGTATTTAAAAAAAAAACATCGATGACGTTGCAGTCACAAAGATGTCATATGTGAAACAAATCTGGCAGTACGCATTTTTTAAAATAATAATTCATCTGTTTCAGGATTTGTATCCAAAGTCACCGATTTAGGAAATAATGAATTTATTCCTTTCATTTACACCATATTAACACATTATATCTTCAAGATCTGTATTGTATAGGAAGCGAAGTAATCTGTTCATAGTACAAGTTAGTATACATTTTTTTTCTAATTAATTCAAGTTCTCACATTATTTATGATCCAAATAACCTCAAATATTTTTGCCACTTGAAATAAACCATATATTTTCATAAATTTTAACATCCTGTATAAGAAGCATTTCCAAATACGTATTTATTGAAAAGTTGTTTAATTTGTAATGCTACATCCGCAATTAAAGTTACTGCGCATATTTTAGTTACACCTCGAATAAACCTTTGCTAGGTAATCCTTTGTATAGGAGATGAAATACAATACTAAACTAGAACTTTTAAATTAATATAGCTTTGCGTATTAAATTGTTGTAATTTTGTGTTACTATATATTCTTTTATTTTTTAACACACTGGTATCGTATTATAATAATTCTTCTTAAGCCATTTCCGATCCTCAGATGCAAGTAATTGTATTCTAAAACCATTAGCTTGTAATTGAATCGAAAACTTCCTTTATGGGTATGTAAGGCGCAATATCTAATAATGCCTATTTGGTTGAAATTATTCATAACATGTCTACATAGCTTTTATGTTTCTACGGCTATTGCATTTCAATACACGGTGCTGTAACAATATAACTTGTATAGCAAAAGATATATATAATTCACGGCAAATGAGAACATTACAATATCATTCATCGTACACTTCAAGGGACTCTGCTGCGCTATTATAAAGGGTTATAATGTACTCATAGTTCATAGCTAATACAATGCCAAACATCGCCTTAATGTTAAAAAATGTTGTCACAAACGTTCTTGATTGTGAAAATTCGAAATATTTGGAATTATTCAAATTTCGAGGCTGAAAACGAACATAGGTATTACATTTTTGAAACCGAGAGAGTTGTACGAAACTAAATTTGTACAGGACATAGCTAATACAATGCGAAACATCGCCTTAATGTTAAAAATGTTGTCACCGCCGTTCTTGGTGGTGAAAATTCGAAATATTTGAAATTATTCAAATTTCATGGCTGAAATCATACATAGGTATTGTATTTTTGTAACTGAGGAAGTTGCACGAAATAAATTTGTACAGGACATAGCTAATACAATACGAAACATCGCCTTAATGTTAAAAATGTTGTCACCGCCGTTCTGGGTTGTGAAAATTCGAAATATTTGGAATTATTCAAATTTCGTGGCTGGAAACGTACATAGGTTTTGTATTTTTGAAACCGAGAGAGTTGCACGAAACTAAATTTGTACAGGACATAGCTAATACAATGCTACAATGCGGAACATCGCCTTAATGTTAAAAATGTTGTCACCGCCGTTCTTGGTGGTGAAAATTCGAAATATTTGGAATTATTCAAATTTCGTGGCTGAAAACATACATAG
>NW_019417023.1:48858-51230 GCF_000390285.2 Anoplophora glabripennis | reverse complement strand
AGGGTCGGAAAGTCCCCATGGTTCATCGGCCGTTACGTGAGAGCGATAAAGAAAGTCATAGAAATCCGTGCGATAGAGAAAGATGGCTATAATGAAGGCGTCTAATAGTCACCGCCTATTTCGCCCTTCCACAAATAAGAGGTGGATCTTATTTGTGGAAGGGCGAAATGGGCGGTGACTATTAGATGCCTTTATTATAGCCATCTTTCTCTATCGCACGGATTTCTATGACTTTCTTTATCGCTCTCACGTAACGGCCGATGAACCATGGGGACTTTCCGACCCTATATGTGCTGTGCTGCAAAGTATAAGTATTTCATTGTTTATATGCTGCTGTATTTTTTACTTCTTGTATTGAAAATTTATCGTACTTTATAAATAAAAAAAGATTTCAAAAAACATACTTCATTTAAAACTTTCCCATTATTATTCCAAATTGAATTACACAAATAAACGCAAGTTTAATGTAATCCATTTCTAATGACTAATTTGTGTTTTGAAAAGTTTATTTAAATTTCCCGCCACCCATCCTCATTCATACTTTATTTCGCTGTTGCCGTTATTTATTTCTCTGTGAAATATGCGGTAATTATTATTTTTCCTTCTCTCATCTATTAATTAAAGATTCAAGTAAATGTCAATATTTTTTGCGTCTTATCATTGACATTTTTTCACACGTAATTCGATTGTAGGGGTATGCATCATAGCATTTCCTATAAGAACCTATGTTAAATATTCAAATTTTTTCCCATCCTCCTTAATAAATAAATCGGCTCATTTTGAAGAATCTGAGCTAGCGCTTCCACAAATCATGACACAATTCTATATTGTCAATAAACATAAACAATAATCTGGTATATTTTCAATCAATTGGAAGGCCTTCAGTTTAATGTTTCTTACATCTTTTTTCACTTCCTTTCCCCCTTCCGCAAATCTCGCTATGGCCCTAATGATCCCCGGTTCAAGTTTCAAGCTGTCACTATCCGACAGGAGCTCTCTCCGAAATGAAAAGTTATATATTATTTGAAACTACACTGGCATCTTAACACAAAACACTTGTGTACGGCGAATTCATTTTTGTTTCATTTTTACAATGTCGACCTGTCAAAAATAGCAATTTATCACGTCATGTGTCTGAAACAATGTCCCCTTTTACTTCTCACACTATAGAAAAACCGGTTCTTGGAGTTATTAAATCGATATTGATTGAAAGAGTGAAGTGTCACTTCGTAAGTTTAAAGGGAATTTATTTCGAAAATCACGTAGAAAATCTCAGTTTTGATACATGGAAAATTAAAAAAAAAAAGTAAACACTTGATCTGTAAATATTTAGAGTCGCTTTAAATTTAAAAACATTATTTTACGTATAAAATTAACAGAGAATATTTAAGGTGTAAAATCAAGGTACACTGGAAAAAATGTTTATTTATACATAATAAATAATAATGTTTGTTATAAACTAATTGTAGTTTTGGACATTGCGTAGTGTGAAAAGTAGCTAATGATTGGTTCATGTTATGTAATAAATCTCATTTAAATTATATTTATTTTTAGTTTAATATTATATTTCATCTTTTTATTGTTAATCTACATAAATTTATAGAAACCCCCTCTTCCACAAAATCAGATTGGGGTTAGTTTTGGCCCATTCGAGGGGATTGCGGGGATTCAGAAGAGTTGTGATCATCATATTTGTAATCAGAACCTTTGAAAACGGGAGGAGGGGTATAGAGGTTCTTTTTAGGACCAAAACGAAAATTAAGATAGATAGATAGATATTTATTAGTGTTACTTATACAAGAAGTGTTTACACACGTCAAAAAGAATTACACTAATGGTATAAAATCATTATGAAAAAAAATAATAGTAAAACATACACACACACACACACACACACACACACACGTGCAGCAGTGAAGAATAGAATTTAAAGAACAAAGAAAATGGTAATAAAAGGGTAGTGTAACCTGACTATACTCCACAGTCGAAATTATAGAGAGTGATTCATCGCTAGCTTTTGGACTAGTAAGGGGGATGAAGCGTGCCGGGAACGAAAATCCATTGGCGTATCTGCGTAAAAGGCAACAAGATATAGAAAATAATGAAAAAAGATAATAAAACATAACATCTAATATTTTTTACGGTTTGCTATAACCGGCACTTTGATCCATTTTAATTATTACAGCATTTTAAAACGTCCCAATTGTGTTTTTTTAATTTATAAATTTATTATAGCCATGGAATTAGACCCCTCGTCTACGCTTATGCTATGACGTTTCTCAGGACGGGTTAAATCAAGTCCGTTTACACCCACTAAAAAAGCATTTCCCTATTCCCTACCAAGTGCAAAAGACAGAGATAGAATATAGATC
>NW_019417023.1:12315-47969 GCF_000390285.2 Anoplophora glabripennis | reverse complement strand
CGTGAAATTAACAATACCCCGAGCATCTTAGAAAATGTCTTTAATTCTTTGAGGAACAGGTGTGAAAAGTGCTTGGAACAAGGAGGGGGACACTTTCAGCAGCTGCTTTAATTTATTGTTATAACAAGGAGGGGGACACTTTCCGCAGCTCCTTTAATTGTTTGTTATTGTTATCACGATTATTCTTTAAAATAAAGTTATATAGTCATTAACGTTATTGAAACTGACAGCTGCTATACAGCTCGTTGAGAAATGAGGTTAAGTTGGTCGCTATAAGCTACTTCCTACGTCCAATGTGTCAGAGCCAACTTCGACCACGTTTTTATTTGAACGCTCGTTAGAATATAGATCGACGTTCAGTGTAACTCGGTCTCTAGACGATTATAGATTATATCGATGTGCGTAGCGAGCGGCACAAAGATAAATAATATTGAACCGTATATAAATCATTTTATATTTTATACGCATTATGGTAATAGTGTTTTTATATTATGTCTTAGTCACTCTTTATAATTTCGACCGCGGAGTATAGTTATTTATTTCTTTATCTATCTCCCGTTATGACCAGTATCATAACTATATTAAATTTCAAGAGTTTACCATTTACTTCTCGAAAGGAATATTGTAAGTAATTATCATCTACAATTTAATCGATGCGTGGGAAATATTGTACGTTCAGAGAATGAATATCAGACACTTACCGTACGTCGCTCACGTATAGTATAATCTAAGTATTGGTTGTACAGGATGTTCCACTCCCACTCGATGGACACTTAATTTAGAAGAATAAGGAAACACCAAAACTTCAAGAACAATAAAACAAAACACTGTAACGAGCCCGCCTTTAGTAAAGTAACTTGGTGTAGTGGAGTGGGGAGTGCTTGGTGGTATGTGACGGGGAAGGAACGAGGCAGTGGGTGTGAGGACATTGTACCAAATATACGTATGTTGATTTTATTGTGTAATGTTAAATCATATTGTATAAAAGAGAATAATAAAGAAGTTTAGTCTGAGATATTACTTGATTCCATTTCAAGAGAACACAAGAGAATAACCTGTCAAGGGAGGTATGGTATAACACACAAAATAACGAAGACAAAACGGATTCGAACAAACATTATTAATTAGTTTACACGTAACAACGCAATCCGAGATTCAGGGAACCCAACGCGAATTTGTAGCAAAATTTGGAAAGACTTTATCCATTATTAAATTAACCCGAGACTCTAAAATTAAGAAAACTGCTCAGTGTGGAACCCAATGACAAACTGCCTTTTTTCGATGATCTCTCCTGAATTCGACACCTCGCTTCGACACGCCCAATTTTTGGGTCCAGAAGATTATATTCTTATCTTATTGATGAGCTCCCTGAATATCCGGAGTTAAAATGGATTAACTATACCATGTTAATACCTAATTCACTGAATTTGCAATTGTTTGGATAATTTTGAGACTAAACTGAACTTACAAGTAACCCTATACTTTCCTCTTGCGATTCCGTATAGCTTGGAATTCCTACGTCTTTTCGGATATATTTCGTGCGTTATTAGATATATCGATTTTTCCCTTCACCATGGGCTAAACCAACGCAGTTAAGCGATACCAGCTGCCCAGCACATGACCCTAACGATCTAAGCCTACTTGTTCAAAATCATTGCTAAGCTTTCTCCGAAGGACTGCGATAGTCGAGCTTTGCAAAGTTATTACTCCCGGTGACAAGAGGCACCAGTTTCTCAACGACTTTATAGCAACGCTAAACCTACTTGAAAACCCCTAACTTTTCAATAATTATTGTTGACTGAGTTTACCCACCCGTTCCGAGAACTAACAAATAATCTATCACGAGTCCCGGTTTTTGTTACAGTACCTAGTTTTGGACCATTCAAGGAGTTGTGATGGTTGAGGTCGTGATCATCATATTCGTGATTAGCACCCTCGAAAAATGGAGGATGCAGTTGATTTCGTAGCTTCAACAAATAGGTACTTTCCTGCCTTCAGCATTCTTTCACTGCAAGGTTGGCTCTTGAAAACAAAACAGAGCGAATAACTCTCAGGAAAATTATTTTTCCGAAAAACGCCGAGACTTATCGATTTTTGATCGAAAGAGGACAGCTTTTCACACAAATTTCTGGTTACAAATTCTACCCCCTAGGGAGGGGGGACAATCTCCCAAAAATCTAATTTTCTACGCAACCGTGTTTTATTTTTTGAATTATTTCGGAAATACAGGTTAATAAAAAAACTACTTTTTACAATTTTTTTCTCCATCAGCTGCGATAAAACTGTTGATCCGTTTTTAAAATCCTTTAAATGTTTAACGTACTTAGTCGCATTTTTATGGACTACAGCTAAAATTGTCCAGTGCCTTATGTCAGAGTGACGTTTCCTTTTATTGTTCGTAATATATTGAAATAATAAATAATACTATCAGAACGGGTATTGAGTGAATTATTATTTTATTGTTACCTATACAGTTGACTAACATTATGGTTTATTCGATTCTTCGAGTTAGTGACCAAGTTTAAAGAGACTGGATCTGTAGGTAATAAAATGCGACACCAAAGAAATGAAACAGTAGATATCGCGGTTCTTGGTCATGTTGCTATAAATTCCAGAACGAGTTCGAGGCAACTGGCAGCTGAATCCGGTTTTGGGCGAAACAAAATTCGCAAGATTTTGAAGCATCATAAATTTCAACCATACGAAAGTCACCTTGCACAGGAACTTGATGAAGATGACTTTGACCGCCGACTACAGTATTGTGAAATAATGAGTAAACGAGCTATTAACAATCTTGAGTTTATTTTTCTTGATCTAGAAGCAGCACTGACGCCACTGATTTGAGCTGAGACAATATATTGTGCACACAACTTCCAATTTTTTCATTCATTTACATAATTTACAAGATATTTAGATACTTATTTAAACATCATACGAGAAGATATTTGGCCAAGGAAAACGCGTCTTAACTTTTAACACATTTTAGTATTACACCCTCCGAGTATTGTTATTGTCATCTGGATATTTTATTGCCATTTTGCTGTAGCAAAATGCTCATTCAAATACTTCGGGAAACTATCTAAAAACTTCTCCTTTGTACTTTATAAAACATAGCTTAGAGCAATATGTATATAGCGTAGTAATTTCAGAGTTATTTGAAAGATTTCCTGGTATGTGTAATACCCCCAAGACTATTTAGACAGCCAGAGTTGTGCCAGATGTGATTCTTGCCGACAGACTGCAAACATTGTTATATATTTGAGTTTCCAATATCAACACAACACATAATCCGCCAACCCTCCGTTGGGCTGTCAAAAGGCATTAATATTTAACCTTAGATATGTTTGCAACATATTGCATGTGAACGTGGGGATTGGAATTCTGACAGGACCTAACGTTTTTCAGGCGAAATTGAAAAATTAACTGCAAAGACGTTACGTCTCACTTCTCATAAAAACAAGGATATCATAAAATAAAAATGACATCTTTATAATATAGGGTGTACCACCAGAAAATACACAAAATTTTAAGAATTCATTCCTCAGCTGAAAATTTAAAAAAATTGTATGAACCTTGGTCCGGCAATGCACTCTTTTTGACTGTGTTTTCATTTGAGCAAATCATTTTATTTAAGTATTTTAAGAACACGTAATAAAAGCTTTGAGACAATACTAATAGGGCCTAGAAAACCATTCTAATAAGTTTGCAGTTCATTACCAGTGCCGTAGTAAGGTATGAAAGATTAACTTCTTTTATAAAATGTAACTTCGATGCCTATGACTTTTTAAAATATCTCTGTACAGTTCATTAAAACCACGTTTACAAGAAAAAATATACTCTTGCCAAATATTCCTTTGCTTAGATCTTTAGTAAATAATTACACTTTGCTTTTGTCTCAGAGTAGTAAAATTTCAAGAGTACCTATATCAATTAAAAATTTTAAACAAAATAAAAACTAAATTTAAAAATTGAGAAACAAAAATAATAAAAAATGGAACAAATTTAATATTAAAATTATGAATATATAATTTAACACAGTTATAGCACTAATAAATAAAATAATACTACAAAACGTTAAAGATTAGCCTTGCATAGTGAAAGTATGTCGATTTGAATAATAACGATTTGTATTAAATTATTCAGAAAGTCAATAATAATTACTTGACGTTTAACCTTACGGACACATGACAGAATTATATTAGCTCTGTTCGCGAAGCCTGTCAAATTAGTCCGGGATCAGTCAGAAGCAATCGTTTAGCTACTTCTTTTATGCTATGCCTGTAGGAAATAGCATAGAAAGTAGCTGGACGACTGCTTCTGACTGATCCCGGACTAATTTGACAGGCTCCGCGAACAGAGCTAATATTGTAAAAGCACTTTAGCAACCAAACATATATACACCTGTGGTACAAATTTTCCGGGATCAAATTACTGGTTTCAGGAGACCACGTCATAAACAATTAATATCCTACATAAAACCACATAACTGCGAATCAGGCACTTTAGTAATGAAAGCATCTTTACACGCCTAAGAGATACATTAGAATCTCACGGAAAATAACTTTATTAAAAGACATTTTACAGACAAGTTAGTCAGTATATCAGTTTAACTAGTATTATTCAATTAAATTAGGTAAGTACTCTAAGGCCATGATGATAGATGTACCTATTTTAATTCTATTTACCTAGTTAGATACAAGTGTCGTTTTTAATATAAGTTTCACTTGCGGCAGGATCCAAACCAGGTTTATTAGTAAAATAACTACAAAACTGTAATAACTCTACTGCATGGTTTCCTAGCTTCCTTGGATGAAAATAAACCGATTTAGATCAGTTACATTTGTACAACTTTGATCCCTTAAAATCTAGGGACCTGTAAAATCATTATTTTTAAAATATTTCTATGAAATTTTAATATAGGCAAAAAAGTCCCAAAAACTACTACATTCGTAGACCTATATCTCAGTAGATTTTACATTTAAGTTGTGGTAAGTAGTCTAAGTGAGCAAAAAGTTTAATTAGTCTACAATATCCACGATAATAGAAAATTTAAATAAATGTTTATCGGGAATGATGTATTTCTTTCCGTAATGGAGCTATGCATAATATCTCATACAATTTTCATTGGAATGCCGAACTATTCCCATTCCATTTGTATAAATTTTTTACAATCTCTTTAACGCCTAAAAATAACTGTCCTCTTCTATCTTCATTACCGAATTATTCTTAGTTCACATTAATTTTTGCTTTTATAAAAATTTCAAATATTTATTATGATATTACAAACATTTTACTTTGGTTTCCAAAAAGAGATTATTCCAATTATGGTCCTTACCCGGAATAGAATAGTTATTTAGAGTATACTCCCTTGGCAATAGGATTTTATGACGAGCGGTATGACACAAGTAGCCATTGTTGTAAATTTATAAATGCACTTTATCAGGTTTTTTGAAGTTCTAAAAATATTACCGTTACTATCCTGTTTGCAATAATTTTATCTAATGATACTATTCATTTTTCTCTCTACTTCAAATTGTTAAAATAAATGTACTTATGCTTTGAATTTACATTATATTAAATAAGGATTTTTTATAGTTTATACCTAAATAATATACAGAATGTCCCACTATTGTGTCCGAAACTTTTTTATTTGTAAATGCATGAGAAATTGGGATCCTTTATAAAAAAAAACTGCTTTTACCCTCAGTGTCTTAAAATGGCTACTACCCTGAAATATTAATTCTTTGTACGTTTCACATATGTTTTAAATATTACTTCAGTGTCTAACAGAATATATTCTAAGATTTCTAGTACATTTTGCTAGACTCCAAAGTAATGTTTAGAACAATATGTCAATTAATTGGTTAAACAAAACATAAAATGTAAGTAACACTAGAACAAAGCGCCTTCAGACGCACAAATAATAATAAAAATCCATTGCTTCTTGGAGACCATAATTTTACTTAATTTTTCTGTTGCGTTATTGGACACTAAATGTATTTTATTTAAAGTTACTTTTAGAAGTGGTATCGTTTTGTTGGTCCTTCTTACAAGGTGTTGGGCTACAACCAGAATTCTAAAGTTATAGTATGTCAGATAGTATTTCAGAATTCGAAATAACTGAACAATATATCCATAATTCAATAACGAAACTGAAAAATGCAGTGAAACTTTATTACCTCTCGAAAGTCCCGATCTGAATTCAATGGATTTTAATGAATTAATCAATCTGTGGCTTAATTACGGGAATCACTAGTAATATGTCCAAGTCATCTAACTAATGTGAAATGAGATTTACGACTTTCTTGATTTCCTAAAAATATCTCTTAGAGATACTTTTCCATGTTAAACTAAATCAGGTATCTACTTTGTGGTAACTTTTAAATGTTTAAAAAAATTAACACCTGTGCAAAACCGTACTTATCTTATCAACTTCGACGTCACCTGTTACATGGATGTTGTATAAAAAGGAAAACGTAATATTGACAGTTGGTAAAAGAAGGCGCAAAAAAACGAACGTATAGGAGGGGAATTCTGGAAGGAAGCCGAGATAGTTGAAGACTGGCAGTTGAAGTGAGGACCGCGGGAGTGAAAAGTAAGACCGTGGGTGTAGTGTGAGAAAAAAGATAGAAGTAGTGAAATAATAAAGGTGTTTAACTGGGATTAGGTAGCAGGTAATATCCTTTAAGTACTTTGTTATTAATGGTTCTATGAAATCTTATGATTGTGACGTTTATAGATGTTTCATGATAATAATTCTTTGTATGTTTAGCTTCCATTGCTTTATGCTCAAGGGCATATATTTTTCTAAGGTAACACTGTTATAATTATTCTTAACGATTGCTCATTATTTATTACATGTTAAAATATATATCGTCGTATATATATAACGACTCCTTTGTTTCACATCTAACTTGTTTTTGTCCTGTTTACGTTGTCCGAAAAACATAGGTGTTTCATGATAATAATTCTTTGTGTGTTTAGCTTCCATTGCTTTATGCTCAAGGACATATATTTTTCTAAGGTAAAATTGTTATACTTATTATTAACTATTGCTCATTATTTATTTCATGTAAAAATATGTACATTGTCGTGGGCGCCCCGACTTTACAATAATGACTCCTTTGTTTTACAGCTAACTTGTTTTTGTAGTGATGACGTTGTTCGTAAAATATAGATGTCTCTTGGTAATAATTCTGGATATGTTTAGCCTTCATTGTATTACGCTTAGGGGCGTATATTTTTCTAATATAAAATTGTTACAATTATTATTTAAGGCTGTTTATTATTTATGACATGTTCAAATATGTATTTTGTCGAGACCGCCCAGACAGTACAATAACGACTTCTTATTTCACATTTAACTGGTTTTATACAAGATCATGTTGTTCTTTGATTTCTTGTGTCCACTTTATGTCACACGTTTATACGAGCCTTGTTGCAGTTACTATCATTTTCGCCCGTGCGGTACGAATCTGGATTACGCTGGATAGCCTCCCGTATGGGACTCCAATGTTAAGAAGGATCTTCCGAAATCTCAACTATAGCTGAGTAGCCTCCCGTATTATGGGACCTCAGTACCTTCTGGCTCTGCCGGCTAACTAACACCAAATCTCTTTCAGTTTTACGTGGAAGTGTGTATGACTAATATGGGGTTGACAGATGACATGTAGTGACACATTAAATGGGACAGGTCTTAATTATCATTAGCAAAGGTTCTTAATTTATGCCTTTGATTAGCGGTTGTTTTGTATTTATATTTGGGGTAAGAGCAACGATCGTGGGTTTCTCTGCCATGCTCTTTCCCCACAGGAGCTCTAGGTGAGCCTGGCACTCTCATTTGATGTTAAATGGTTGTTAATGTTTTTGTTGTTCTTTCTATTTGTCACATGTTTAATTTGAATTGTATGTAAATAAAGGTTAGGTGTATTTACTCTGCTTTTGTTTTATATAATTAAACCATACATCCCCTCTACAAAGTTAGTAGCCAGTGCCTTCCGGTCAATTAAAAATGGATACACACAACGTAGGTAGTCCTTTTGAAGATCACATATTTTTGGCCACAACTACGTTTACTTATTTTTTGTCGAACCTAGGGTTGTTATACTACACACCCTCTATAGAAAATCAATCAATGTACACATTATGAAAACTATTTTTAGTCATTAGCATCCATTCTCAATACCAAAGAATAACTTTATTACAGCCCTCTGGAAGAAACAATATTTGTTTTAGTTAGAACTAATTTTTCGACAGGATAGTTAAAATTTAGTAGCATCCCCAAAGAGCCGTATAACATTTTTTTGTTCCAATTCCTAGACTGACACGGGCAAGTCTGGAGCTGCCTATAAATTATGCAATACAAACGTATTGCTTACTTACCTGCCAAATCAACACCTGTGCAACCTGAGACCACATCACTAACAGTTAGTGCCCATTACAACTGAACCAGCTATGTGGTACCTTTGATATACGGTTAATCCTGTATTGATCCCTCTTCTGCGCGTTCAAAGCAGCAGTTTATTTACTTTTAAGCAAAATTTATTCCATAGAAGTTGCATGTAGATGTAAATTGGATCTAAACTGCATCTAAAACTTGATAAAAATATATTGTGTGTTGGATGGACAAAAACTCGTATGCGAATTTGTATGATAGTCTGAAATAGTGCATTATTGACAAATTATAGGAGACTATACAAAAAAATAAATTCCGTAGTATTTAAATTCTTAATTGAAAAGTAGATAAATACAGTGTCAGTAATATAGTCAAAACAAAGAATATGATGAAATCAGTGTACAATGTTTCGACAAAAAATGTTTAGATATGCAATTAATATACAGAGGTGGGTCATAACTAGATATAAAAAGTTTAACCATTGCTCCGACTAGAATAAAACAATTTACCGGGTATACCACAGTACCAAAATGTTTCCTTAAAAAATTATTCTTAATTTCAAACATGTTTTTGAAGTTAAATATAAAGCCTTACAGTTTTATAATATGTTAAACTTTTCAAACAGACCTGCAACTAAATAACAAGCTGGAACAAGCAATAGCCATCAAGAGTTAAAAAAAGTTGTTGTATCAGTTACTTCCGTCGAAAAAGGTGAAATCAAGACTGTTGCAACGCTTTTTTATCCCGCCGAAGTGCTTATTTAAAGGTTAATATGAAGAAAGTTGCCATGTGGATTAATAATAATTTACATGTCACAAAAATTAGCCTACCTCAACAATGAACTGTTTTAAAAATAGTTTTCGGAACACTCTCTTTCATGAAAACCTCCTTGTGATATTTTACTGCTTCTTGGTGGATACACTGTGTGCACCATAACAATTTAGAAATATTGCAGAAAATAACATCATTTTGGTTTGCTAACCATACAACCCTATTTCTGCAACCACTCGACAAAGAATTTTCCAAATTTTCTAAGTGTTGTATTTTTTTATAGAGGGTTAGTCAAAAGTATAGAAACCCCCAAAAATCTCAGCGGGAAAGCATTTTTGAGATAAATGATGAGGACAGAAATTTCAGCATTTTTCACGGCGCATCCGATGGTAACCCTGACCTTGAGGTCAAGGTCAAGGTTCAGGGTCATATCAAGATCAAGTCGTTTTTTTTTCAACCTCAAGGTCAATGATCAAGGTCAGTTCAAGGTCAAATGTTGATTTTTACTGTAATTTTTTATTTTTAACTACAGAATCTGATGGAGTGACAGTCTTTGAGTAAATACCTAATGGTACTCCTTAGTGACCTTAAACCAGAAGTGAAAGAATTTTATTATTAGGCTCAATTTAAAGAAGTTGCCCCAAATTTCTGTATTTTTTTTAAGTAATAGAAATATGCCATTGGAACAAAACAACTAAGATACCTGGTATAACATTTAGTGATATATCATTGACCTTAAATATGCTTATATAAATCGAAAAAATATTTTCTTCAACAAAATGTATAAATTTAATTCTTAATTTGCATGAAAATTCGGATTATCTCCCCCACAGCACGTGTCCTTGAACCAGTAGACATGGTGTGTAATAAATGAGCCTAAAAGGCAATAAAACTTGGAAGTACAATCTGCTGACTTGTCAGGGCTTTAGAGCAGTGATAACTAAACGTGTTATAAATTTTATTTTAAAAGCTCTGATTCGCTTACGCATATATCACTGAAGATTCACGGATTATTCAGAAGTACTGCTAATACGAAATATTAAAATTTCTAGCGAACAGCGAACTTAAAATGTGAAAATATAAAGGTAAATATATATAGTAAATTTGGAATTTGTCTAAACGCAAATAAGCATTTAATATAAATATTGTACAATATTATTCTCTAAAACAAAAAAAAGACTGTTAATTTTATAATAAATAGATTAAAAAATATAACTCTTACACGAGTACATTTTTTTTCTTGATACCTACCTACTAGTTCTTCTTGAATATTTTAAAATTACTATATTTCCTCTTTGAAAAATAAAGGGCCCTGCGGGTCCTTATGGCAATTGGCTTTCGGCCAAATTCGCTGAAACTTTGTAGACAAGGCGAAAACCTCGCATTCGTGGGAGAAATTTTCCGACTCGATTTTTTGCATATTCAGATTCGTGAGATGTTCCCTAACATGAATCCAGATGTCGGCCGGAAATCTGGTGCCCATTTGTTTAAACAAACTTTTTTTAAACAAATTGTAAAAATTGTTTTTTTTTTACTCTCCGAGTTTTTTGGTACATTATAAACAAAAAAGTTCCTATGCACTATACCTCTAAAATTGATAGTTTTAAAGTTATAAACAATTTTAGTTGCTAAAAATGCGAAAATGGCGATTTTCAACGGCCGATTTCCGGGTTAAAAATCGTTATTTTTGATGTTGCCAGGTACCTAAATTAAAGTTTAAACAACCCCCTACAAGATGCTGAAGAGTTTTTGGGACTCGAGTTATTCTAAAGCCTTGTTTTTTAATTGTTAATAAAGCGTTATGAGCCGCGCGCGCGTCTCATACGCGGATTCCGTCTAGCGACTTCAGCTTCTGTTCTTTGAATTTAGTATTCTAATTACTATTACTACTCATAAAATAATGTAAAAATTGATTATTTAGATTTCATAATTCATAATAATTTTATTTAATTAATTCAAAATTGTACGAATAGAGTGCAGAAAAAAATGAAAGGGCAATAGTACATATACATTTGATTTTTATTAAAGAACATTTATTTATTACTGCATATTAAAATCACACGTTCATTTAATCATAAGAATTCTCACACTGTTCTATGTTGCAACCACACAAGTGGCATAGTTTTTCCTACAAGAACAAGCCTTAGTCTTAGTTTTTTGTGCATTTACATTGTTTAACTAAGACTTTGGGTAATGGATCTTTGGTAATAAATTTAGGTAATAATTCACCTGTTTTATTTTGATAACCAAAAGCTGTGAAATCCAAATATTGATACTGAGGAAAAATGGAACTTTTCCATATGTACGTTTGTAAAGAAGCTCTTAAGACGTGTAATGGTATTTTACTTAAATTAATACCCATTCCGCTACAATGAGAAAATTAATTTTCTAGCTTCATCGGCTGTTTTGCCTTGCTTATTTAATATTTTTAGGTATAATCTTTGAAATGCATCAAACTCTTCGTTGCTTAAGTCAGACATAAAACATAAGCTGAAGCCGTTAGACGAAATAGCGAATCGGCGTAAGAGACGCGCGCGCGGCTCATAGCGCTTTATTAACAATTAAAAAACAAGGCTGTAGAATAATGCGAGTCCCAAAAACTCTTCCGCATCTTGTAGGAGGATGTTTAAACTTTAATTTAGCTACCTGGCAACATCAAAAACAACAATTTTTAACCCGGAAATCGGCAGTTGAAAATCGTCATTTTCACATTTTTAGCAACTTAAAATTATTTATAACTTTAAAACTATCAATTTTAGAGAAGCATAGTGCATAGGAACTTTTTTGTTTATAATGTGTCAATTTTTACAATTTGTTTAAAAAAAGTTTGTTTAAACAAATGGGCACCAGATTTCCAGCCGGCATCATCTTGATTCTTGTTAAGGAACATCTCACGAATTTGAATATGCAAAAAAATCGAGTCGGAAAATTTCTCCCACGAATGCGAGGTTTTCGTCTTGTCTATTGGAAAAAGATAGGTTTCAGCGAGTAAAACAAAAGCTCTCGTGGGCACATAGCTCAAAAGTCCATAGATTTCAAGATATTTCCTCGCTAAGTCGCCATTTTTTGACCACTGCAAACTAATGAAAAATTAGACGACAGCATAAAAACCACATTAGTTTTCATTTTTGAAAAATAAAAAATTTCTCAAAATACATGATTATTAACCGTTCGTGGTGAAAAGAAAAAATCCAGAGAAGCCAAATATTCAAATTGAAGGCTGAGACCGCTGCAGAACTTCTGCGTGACCATCCTAGGTGTTGTTCGAACGTCGACCCTATTGTCTTACAATTCATTAACCTGGCCAGTGCGTGCAATACTATCCAAATTTTAAAGTTGCACTGTATAAAACTTTTTATATCTATTGATTATTATTAATAGCACATTTCCAATAAATAAATATTTTTACAAATTCAGAATTTCTAAAAAAAAATTCCAAATTTTTACGAGCACTTTGCTCCCAGCCTCAGCTCTAGTAGCCAAACCACCCAAGTCCTCTAAACCTGCAACGAAGATCCCGCGAGAGACATCAAACTCCTAGAAGCTTCCAAACCTAGGTACTCTAAGGAGATATCAGAAAATCAAGCTTCACTTATCTTCTCAAACAGGTATTCTTCGGAAACGCGCCCGTAGACAGTGCATAGAGAAGGCAAAACCTAGAACAACTGATATAGGTAGATACCAGAGTACTATACCAGCAGTACCAAAAACTAATAATAGGTACTAAAAGAGGCTCAGTTGATATCTTTAATACAAAATGTATGATTACACCTAACTTGGCAATGCACCATTCCCGATTTTATCGCTAAAAAATGTATAGTCATTTTCCTAAACCCATACTATTTCCGATATATTTGTCGTTTTCTTTTTCTCTAATTTTGTATATTCCTATAATGAAATAAAGAATCTGTTACAGGAAAACTGCTAGATTAGCCAAAATATTTTTATACTTCAACATAAACCTAGGAAAATTTCCTTCTGAGATTATAAGGGATATATTATTCAAAATACATTTTTTTTCACTTTTCACACACTATTTCTGCTTATTTAATTAAATTCTAACAAATTCCACGGTTTTTTTAACAAAAACTATAACTGGCGTTTTATAGACCTGTCTGTGTTGAAATCAATTATTTCTAATATGTCGGAGTTATTCTGTTTTCAAAAATCACTTGCATCCCTCATTTTTTTTTTTCGGAGATTGATAATAACTTGAAAACTGTCACATTTTGGCCTATAGTACCTTATATGAAATTAGTCTAGAACTTACCGTAGAATTAAAAAATGCAGTGTTCCATTGAAATAACAGAGTTGATGATGACTTCCAGTATAACCGAAAATGCGAGAAAGTTGAAACTATTTTTATAGATCTTTTTGACAAACCCCTGTATACAAATTTTCAGATTTCAATTTTGACTAGTTTTTGAGATAATCCTACGGGGTCCTCTTCGTGATACATCCTGTATAACAGATTTTTTGGTACATACAGTAGAATACAAATCATAAATAAACTAGAAGATAATACAATTATACACTTACGAAGGAACTTTGTAACTGCAAAACACAGTATGCACTGCAAGCTGCTACAGTGAACGTCACGCCGCCAGTGTCGAGTCTTTCTACCTCGGATGTCGAATGCGATTAATTCCAAAAAAGTGACGTAGAGGCCTTTCTGGAATTCTATCTCAACAAATATCGTACGGATTGTTGTTGTTGAAGTATACTGTCTCCTGTAAAGCTTGATTTGTATAAATGGATTTGTTGAATTTTGCTATAACGTTCCGCGAGTGTTTTTTTAACATACCAACAAAGAAGTGAGGCTAACACAACCACATGTAGGTATAATAACAGGTGGACCATGGGAGCGGGAAGTTTTGAAAATGTTATTATTTCATTACTATGCATAGGTTGTCGCGGATTTGTTTGAGAAATTATTTGTCATTTTATGCCATTTAGTAATCATGGAACAGTGGTCCGGCAAACAAAGTTCTTTTGCGATTAAATCTTACTACAAAAATAATGATTGTGTGGTCGCAGCACAGCGGCAATTTCGAATTAATTTCAACATTGCTCGTCACGGGAGAGTACCATCTGCCCCTGCCATAAAGGAGTGGGTTCGTAAATTTGAAGATACTGGATCAGCTGAAAATGTCAAACATAAGGGACCAAACAGAAGTGTCAGAAGTCTTGAAAACATTGATTGCGTTAGAGCATCTGTAGAGCGCAGTCGAAAACAAAGCCAGGCCTTGGGATTATCTAGGACTACTTTTCTTAGAATTGTACACAAGGATCTCAATTTTCGTCCTTACAAAATTCAGATTGTCCAAGCATTGAAACCAACAGATCTTCCTGTTCGCCTACATTTTGCTGAAACGATGCTGCAGCATGAAATTGACGTTCACAATTTATGGATGTCTGATGAAGCACATTTCCATTTATCTGGCTATACCAATAAACAAAACAGCCGTTATTGGGCTTTGGAAAATCCACAAGAACTTCATCAACAGCCGTTACACAGCCCCAAGGTAACAGTATGGTGCGCAATATCTTCAATGGGAATCATAGGTCCCTATTTTTTTGAGGATCACAATGAAAATGCTTTAACAGTTAATGCTGCACGCTATACTGACATGATTAACCAGTTCCTTACACAGCAACTGAACATGTTTCCACAGAACAATAGCTGGTTCCAGCAAGATGGCGCTACTTCACATACCGCAAGAGCACCAATGGATTCCGTGCGAAGATTGTTTCCAGGTCGTGTTATCTCCAGACACGGAGACATTGAGTGGCCCCCAAGATCGCCAGATCTTACGGCATGCGACTACTTTTTGTGGGGCTATCTAAAAAGCAAGGTGTTCATTGACAAACCACGAGATATTCGGGAGCTGAAAATGAAAATTCGGGAAGAAATTGCTAATATTCCGTTGGATATGTTGCGTCGTGTTATGCAGAATTTCAACGTTCGACTTCAAGAGTGTATGGAGAGAAGAGGAGGTCATTTAGCTGGCATAATTTTTAAGAAATAAAAATGGCACACATTTATCTTGTTATCGTTACACTTTGTTTTAATTAAATACAGATACTTTCGGAAATACGTCGTTTTCAAAACTTCCCGCTCCCATGGTCCACCTTGTATATTGAAGTGGAAAGAAAATACATTAACATGGTTGTTTTCCTACTTGGTTTGTTTTTAATTAGCCCTGATAAATGACTCAAGACTAATTAGCTAGAAAGTGATAGTTACTAGTAATTCAATACGACGGCTTAGGCAAAAACAAGTTTCCCATTTCCATAACGACCCGTTTCACCACCTTACTTACTTACATGATTCCTCGATCTGCGTAGGCGGGAATTCCATTCATCGCCTTAAAGCCAATTTTGATTCAGGGGACCCCCAATTATGTCCGAATAAAAATTGTATGGCACCTAAGGGAGTAACATGTTATGTACTGAAGATACCAATAAAGGGGCTATTTGTTTAAAATTATATGTCCAATGTGTTTATTTATCAGTATTTCTTATTGATGAACGATGTCAGTAACGTAATTAATCGCAGTGTTAGCTACCTGTTAAAATGACATTCCTAAGAATCTATTTATATTGTTATACATATTTACAGGACAGTATAAACGGAGTAATTTGTGAAACGTTCAAATAAAATAATAAGAACAAGCTTACTCAATATAGGCACCCTTAAGAAGTGTCAATATTTTTTTAAAACTACAGATATTTCAGGATATACTTAATGAGAAGCTATTACTGTTTTGTAAATGTAATACAATTTTCTTAAAAGAATATATCCTAACAGCTTTATCGATGGCCCTAAATGAACCAGAGTTCTTTATACTCATGAGTACTTTAAGCTACCCAGCTTTGTTTAGTACACCGTATTTCCATTGCAGTTTCTTGAAAATAGTCAATTCGACTATTGCGCGCGATGAAATAGAAGCTTTATATATTATATTATCAAAAACAATTATTTTACAAACCTTGCGTACCTGCACAACATTACTCAACCAAACGAAAATATCCATAACTCCCGTGTTAAGAGACTTATTATAAAATTTACGGATATTGTATCAATTGTCAATCGTAAATATGAACCCAACATTTCTGTGAAAAAGGTGTAGAAGTAGCTGTTTTAGGCCATATTGAACCGAACAAACAACCAAAAATTCGACGTTTGTCTGTAAATTCATTCACAAAATATTGATATTGGTCAAATATTATCCATTCAAATCTCAGTGACCACACGAATTCAATGAAGACAGTTGTGGCAGATGGCAGAGACAAGGTTTGACTGTCAGTCCAAAGCTACTATCCGTTTTTCGAAACAAAGCACTTTCCTAGTAAATAGTAATGAGAACACAAACAATTGCCGCTACTGGAGTGATAATTATCCCCATGAATTTCAAAAATTGCATTCGCAACGTTCCTCAAAATTTAGTTTCTGTTGTAACTTTTGGTAGTAATATTTTAAGTCCATTTTATCCACGTTTATCTGGAATTGCTTAAATATTTCATTTATCCACCGCTTATGCAACCGAAAACAATGTCGACACTTTTAATGAGAGTGCTTTACATTGTCATTGAAGTACTGTGAGGTATTTTTTTTAATAATTATTGCCCAGATAATAGTGAGGCAAAAAAATATCGATTGAATGGCCTGCCGAATTACCCCATTTAAATTTTCTCGATTTTTTTCTCTGAGGCCATTTGAAAAACAAATCGTCGTTGAAGAAACAATACCGCCGAAGTACAAAAATGTCAACTTTTCAGGAGACCAAAAAAACTGCTGATTAATGAAAACCTGATCTCATTTTAGGTTCTTGGCATCAAAGTAACCAACAAATTGTTACTTCAATTGCAAACTCTTCAAAAATACGGTATTAGACGATGGAGAATCGCGCTATTTATGTGTTTTGTGGGAAACCTGAATTTTGATAAAAATGTCACTTAAGCGATATTGTTTCTTCAACGACGAAATGTTATTCCACTCATCATACCACAGTTAAAGACTTCTAATAGAAAATAGGTAAAAGTGCAAGTGGATATCTCCAGAAACGCTGTAAAGGGACATAAATATATTCGAGTCTAGTCCATACTTTAGTATGGAAGCAAATAGGTGATTTCAGAGCACTTAATAAAAATGTAAAAAATAAGTTTCATTATTTTTTTTTATTTCATTATATTATCGAAGATAAACATAGCAAACATCAAATCAATTTTAGAGAGAATATAAACTTAAAACTTATAGTTTTAGCTTATGTGTTTCGGCTTTTTGTTTGGTAGATAGCGTTGGGTCTGGTGTGAACCTCCATGATCTTAGAGCTTCTCATCTAATCTTCTAACTAGATTCCACAACTTTCACTTCCTCACATATTGGCCATATTTTCTTTTCCAAACAAAAGATAACTCATGTTTGCTAAACTTTCACACTGGTATAATACTATGCAAGGTCTCCTCTTCCTTCTAGCAGAAACTACAGGTACACAGACTTACCAAACCAATTAAATATTTCCGGAGCCTGCGACATCCAGTTAGTTCACTGTACTATTTTTGTGGGATTTCTGGTCTATCCCTTTGGTAGTCCTTTTAATAATTGTTTGACTTGCCCCTGTCCAGAGTTTTGTTTCCCGTTTTAGGGTTAAAAATATAATACTAAATTAACTTCAAAAAAGCGTACGTCATTGCTTTGTTTATTTATTCTATCTATTGACTGTATTATGTTTTTGCCTACCATTCTCTTTATATTGCAAATGCAAACTTGCATACTGACATTCATTTTGACGTGTGTGGGAATCCGCGTCTGTGATCGCGAAGAATCGATGACAATAATAGCCGACGCCTCTGCTTGACATTCCCGCTAAGGGAAGCTTCCCTAATCAGCTTCCGCTCCATTACCCCTTCATAATATAAGGAATTCTGCCGCCGAGCGGAATGTTCATGTTTCCCATGTTCACGTCACACTATATCAGAGAGGAACTAGGGAGTGCGATTTTTTTAGGTATATTTTAGGAATTTGAATGTTTGTAATTTATTTAATTTTCTTCGGTAACAATGCATATCATATTTCCTACCTGTTAAACTTCCTTTCGAAGGATATATTAAATATAGTATTCTATTGTGCGACAAAGCATATTGATATGAATTCTTGTCGTTTGCTTTGAATCAGCATTTTTGATCTTCTCTTGTCATTTTGCCTCCTTATTGCTCTCACAGTGCCTGATGAATTTTTGCTTGGTGTACTAGTTTTCATCATTCTTTTTTGTTTGTTACGTTTCCTCTATTGTTTTTTGCACGTACTTCCATGTGCTTCCTGTTTGTCTCATGCTCTATTATTTATTAGGTTTTATTCGTATCATCTAATTCTCGTTATTTAGTAACCCTTACAGTATATTTTCTATTTCATAGTTTGTTGCGCTGCCAGCGCTAATCATTTGTTTTCTTTGGATCCATTATCGATGTTCAATTTTCTTGGTTCAGTGTTTGTTTTTCGTTATTTTTGTTGTCTTACTAATGTCCTGTAAATTCTAAATTCCAATTACTTGTTCTTAGTTATTGTTGACTGTTGCTGTTAGTTCCTTCCACATTTTTTATTAGGTACTCAATTTCTCTTCATAAAACTTTATTTTTGTTGTCCTAGTACCCTGTTTATTTCTGTAATACTTTATAGGTATTTGCGATTTTGCTGTTAATTTTCCATCCATCTTCCCATCCATTATTCATTCAAGTTATTTTCGATTTGCTATATTTTGCGGTAATCATAACTTTGGTTTCTTTGTCTTTATATTCAAATTCTTCCTCCTTTGTATTAATTATGATTTTGACAACTCATTCCTTGTTTCCACCCAAAGAATTAGGTCATCAAGATATATTAATATTCTAACTGTTATTGTTTCAAGTTTTCTATGCCACCCCTTTAGTTTTAGGTTTTCAATACATAAAATAGTTTCTATAAACTAGGGAATGCAAATGAACAGTTTTCAAGGCGGTTAAAATTTTGTGTGTAAATAAAATAAGTAAGTATATGTTTATTTTTGTAATTAAATTTTAAAGACAACCATTCAATATTTCAATAACGTTCCTGTATATAATTAATATTAAATATTTATAATATATTTTCGTTCATGCACTTGGTATTTGCAGTCAAATGCGGCCCTGTCTAAGGGCACCTGATAATGGTATACCAATCTTTATTAAATTATCGACTGGAACGCCAATTTGGCTTCCGGACTAATCGCTTTAATAACGCTTTTTACGGAGGTTTGCTTTTTAGTGCCTTGGAATGTTCCTGAAAAGATTTGTGAGGAAAATTAAAAGCTTATAACACCCTAACACTTTTATTAAAAGCAATCAGTATTAGCAGATATAGCCCATTTGTGTTGTTGGCAAGAATCGATTTCGCTAAGGATCTTTACACGTTTTTTCGAGCGAAAGCGTTTAATATTTCTTTAGTAATTTCATAATATGATTTTGGTACTTTTATATTACTTTATACCGCACAGAAAATAAAACAATCAGAATTATATCACGTTGTCGAGCACCTTTGATCACTGATGTCAGTGATGTCTTTTGTCGGTGACTTTGAATGACGTAAATCCCCCACTTTTGGTATACAAAATCAGGATTGTATTCAGTGAAATTTTATTGCACTAAACAGGGATGTACTAACAAAAAAGCTAGAAATTTATGTGCAGCAGAAAATGAGGTTAATCAATGACACGCAAAAGACGTGGTTATTTACGGGAAAGAGTTTTTTACAGGCGAATTTTAGATTTATTTTATTTTTAAGTTAAACCAGTCTATTAATGAAATTATTCAATGTTAAAAATATTTATAGTTAAGATCAAACTACTGAATAATTGCATAGGTTTCAATATTAACATAAATTTATAAGTACAAGGTAAAAAATTTAAAATAATTGCGTAAACAAACATTTATTGTATAATATACAAATATATCTATCAGAACACAAATATATACAGGGTGTCCCGTTCATGTTTCAAAATAACTTGCGTGCAAGTTCCTCATGGTAAGATACTGGTGGTAACAAAATGTAACATTTTTTTTAGACGCCTATTTTGGAGATACAGTGTGTTAAAGTTGTTACTTTCCAAATGGTTTTCCTTAGTTATCTTTAAATCGGCTAAAGATAAAAATGTAAAAATTTGTACACGAGTAAACATCATCTGTGCGTTAAGAATAATGTGCAAACGGTTTCTTTTTGAATTCGCCGATACAGGTAATTGGAGGGGTACAATCGAAAAAAAAATATGTTAAAAATAAAAATTTATTACATTTCTAAACGGTTCTGTAAACTCTAAAGAGTCTAAAGCATACTACAAAAAAGGTATACTTGTCGAAAGTTGCATTTTTTTTGCTCACATAAAGCGGCATAACAAAATATAACAAAATATTAAATTAAAAGAGGACTTCACCATTGAATGAGCTGAAGACATTTAGCTACCAACAGTATTTGTATTTAAGACTATAATTTTAATTTCTTACGTATCACATGAAACAGTTAAATTGTAAAACATTTTATTAACTAAAAAAAAATTGAAATCGTTGTAAACTAACATTTAAAAAAGTAAATGAAAATAAACAAATTATGGCAATTAATTATTATCTATTAATAACTAATTTTAGATTTTGTAAACTACTACACTACCACTACTAAAATAAAGAATTGTTGTATGGAGTGAATTGCTGATGGACGTGACTGCTTAAAAAAAGTGATAAGAACAGAAAAATATTAGGAAACAGACTGGGAGATATATAGAACAAAACAGCTACACAATTAAATAAATGAGCAAATCTCGAAATACTAAAGTAGATACTGAGATTGTCCATTTACTTCTATGCAACTTCATTTTTCTCGAAAATGATACATGCTACCGAATTTCGACAAGTATACCTTTTTTTGTAGTATGCTAGAGTGTACAGAACCGTTTAGAAATGTAATAAATTTTTACTTTTAACATATTTTTTCATCTTCTTGGCAACACAGGAAACGCCATATTTCCTTTCAACACTACAATTCATAGTTTTTATATTGTCTTTTATTTTCTAACACTTAATTTGTCCTTAATTTTACAGTACCTTATAGAATAATATATTATCATAAATATCATGATATTAAGATTTAACAATACTTAATTATTTGTAATATTTTCAACAACAATAATAATAACAATAACAGAATATAATTGATTATTTATCAGGTCCTTTACCTTATTTGATTTTTATTTATTTGGGAATTTATATGTATTATTTTTTTTTAATTAAATTTATTTTTTAATATTTTCCTTAACTTATAACTTTAAGTGACTTGATTATTATTCTATAAATAAAATACTAATAATTGAAAAAATAAATCTCTTGCCTCAGGAGTGATTCAAAATTTAATAAAAAAAATATTTCAAAATGTTTAAAAAATATGTATATCAACACTCAACAGTATATCAACAATACAGGGTGATTCATTAACAATGGGAAAGTCGAAAGCTGAAGATACTACACGTGAAATGGTGACCATTGGCGCAAACATGCCTTATCCGAAAGTTGATAGTTTCGGAAATACATGGTGCTGAAAGTTAAAATTTTAAATCGTTTTTTGCGTTTATTCTGAAAATGTGTAGGTTAGGAACTTGAAAATTTGTGAAACTATATTTTTTTAGGCGACGAATAAGATGCGTGTTGTAATTTCAGCATTACTCATAGAGGGCGCCACATACGACCAATTTTCCCCCATCTTCTCTTCTTTTTTTTAAATTCATAATTCAAAACCCCGTTACCATACAAAAATTTTTATAATTTACAAGGTTCTTACATCTAATAACAATATATATTTTTTTTAATTAAATTTTCCAAATGATTATTAATAAGTAATTCTAATAATAATAATTAAATCATTTAATTCCATCTTTTAAATCACTTCACATTTCATTTTATATAATATAACTTTTTAGCTTTTCCTATGACTTATTGTTCAATCATTGTTTAATTCAAATCTTCATATGTAAATAATCTAAGTTTATTCTAAATTTAATTTATCAAAATCACTTGACATCATATGTATTTCAATATATACAGGGTGATTCAAAAAACCGCTGACAGACTTCTAGGGTAAGTAATACATGAGAAATTAATACGAAAAGTCTTAATAAACATAGGGTCGCAAATGCCTCCTTAACGAGATACAGGGCGTCAAAGATTCCTTAAAATTAAAGCGTAAAAATGACAAAAAGAAGCTTATAGTCTAGTTTACTTAACTCACTTGTACACATTGACATTAGTGACAGTCGATGTTTGATTTTATTTTGATTAGCACAAACCTACTATGCGAAACTAAAATAAATGAAAAAAAAATTGGATTTACAAATTTTCTACAAAGGTGTTTCTCTTAAAAATGGTTGCTTTAATCCAAATTTTGCAAGAGACCAATTCGATAGACAATTGAACACTTTACACGAAAATAGTGCCCGTTTGACAAAATTAGCAGTGGCGTAGAAAATATTTTTAAAAAAGGGTCACGTTGACCCCGTCTCTACGACACTGCTGCTCATAAAATTTTGAGCAGTACATCAAACATTGGTCTTAAGGTGCTAACTACGCATAGCAAATTTGAAATAGAAATGTTCAGGCATTTTGGAATTATTGTAGACAATGTTTAATTTTACAGAAACTTTGACGTCCTGTATCTCGTTAAGGAGGCATTTGCGACCCTATGTTTATTAAAACTTTTCGTCTTAATTTTTTATGTATTATCTACCCTATAAGTCTGTCAGCGGTTTTTTGAATCACCCTGTATACACTCGAACAATCATTTATTTACACCACAACACAATAAATCACGTAAAACGACGCCAATGCTCAACACTCGCGATAACAAACGACGAACAGGCTCATAAAATGGCTAAAATGTTCTTGTAACTACACCACTTTGTTCACATACCAAAAGTGGGGGCTGCGTGCACCCATTTCCGCGAATACCCCCACCACGTCAAGTTATAATTCTGATTGTTTTATCTTCTGTGATACCGTCTTTGATAAACCAAGGCAAAATTGAGTTTACATTTTATCTGAATAAACAAACATGTGGAAGCATTTTTTAAAACAGCACAATTTATAATGGCTAGTTAAAAAAAATAGTTTTTTCATCATTTCATAAACTAAAATATATTTTTCTGATATTCGCGTCATATAAGATAAATTACTTCATTCCTAACTTATTAATAGTCGTCCCTAAGGTCGTCCCTAAGTATATGTCACAAAGCATACTGCGGTAATGACAAAAGTATACAATTTATTTATCTTAGATATTAGAGACTGAAATTGTTTAAACAAAAAAGTTAGAAGGCGGTTCTGGTTTGGCTCTGTTTAAATTCATATTTTATTTTATGATAAAATGCATATACAGAGTGTTTCTGAAGTAAGTACGTTCCTGGAAAATGGCACACGGGGCTGAAAATCATTGTTATTTAATGCCTGAACCCTTTGTACATGATAGGGGATGTAATAATTGTTCCCGTAGTATACGCCACGGGGTACTGTTAGTTTTATACGCCGGATAAGTAATACTGCGACACACAACGCACGTGCACAAGATGCACAGGATGGCTTACATTTATGGTTAATTTTCTTGATTAATTTTCTCGAAAATAGAAACATTTACACCATCAGTTGCTTAATAAATTCTGTCTAAATCTCTCTTTTCCAAATAAGCTATAATGCCCTTATCCTGCAAAACTGGAAGGAATTATTATCATAAGCTGGCACTGGCAACAATATATCAAATATTCATACTAAGGAAAATTTACACCCTATTGTAGAAGATAAAGCGCACATTCAGCATTCAGTTCATCCGGCACGCCAACCCAAATGCAACTAATTTCCCGTTTATACGTAAGACGCCGGCTTGGCTTGACCCTGACCATTTCCTTCCTGAGGGTCAGCGAGGAGGGGCGTCCCTCTCCCCCACGTACCCCCCAGAAATTGTCCTGGAAACTGAGCATCTCCGATAATTGAAATTACCAACTACTGTTTAGAGTTTCGTTTATCAAGTGTGCTGCGGATCCCGGACCCGCTATACGGAGTTTGTGTTTTATTGCATGGGCTAATGTATGAATAAATCTTCAACTGGAGAGAGTAAAATCAATTAGTATCTTTAATGGAAAGGAAATAGTAAAACCTCGTAAAAACGGACTCTTTTATGCAACAGAGAAGATTTATAATTTCAAGTTTCAGTTAAAAGTAACTAGTATTTTCTCAATTTTTTAGAAACTGATATGGAATCAGATAATTTATAGCTGTTTTTAGATTCTTTTCGAATGTACAGGGTTAGTCACTATAATTAACTTATTGTGAGTTTATTACTGAAATTACAAAAAAGTTTTTAATACAAAAGTAGCTTTTTTATGAATTTTTCTAATAAAGTATTAGAAAAAACAATTGAATAATGGATATCACTAAATTAAATATTTTTTTAATGGAACACCTTATATATTAGTGCATTTGTTAAATTTTTCTCTTTTCACAAATATACAGGGTGTCCAAAAAGTTTGGAACCCCCCTCTATCTCAGAGAATACTGCTCAAACAAAAACATAATTAGGACAAAACTTGCAGGGTTTTGAGTAAGCAATCCAACGGTAACCTTGACCGTGACCTTTTACCATGACCTTGAGGGTCATTTAGAGGTCAAATTGAAAATTTTAAACGGAACCGTATACTTTTGACCCCGGAAATGGTAAGAGCGGAAAATTTTACGTTCGAATGTGACCTTGACCATGACCTTGAAGGTAATTTAGAGGTCAACCTGAAAATTTTAAATGGAACCGTATATTTTTAGCCCCGGAGATGGTCACAGTATTTCCAACAGCCTGTCTCCGAAGGTTCTCATCAGTGGAAAAATTACCGAGATGTTAGGGTTAAAAGTGAACAATCAAACGGTGACCTTGACTGTAACTTGGAGGTCGTTTACAGATTTACAGGTATTTGAAAACTTTTTTAATCAAATTTTTAGTCTAATATATTAGATCCGTTCCGGGGTCAAAAATATACGGTTCCATTTAAAATTCTCAGGTTGACCTCTAAATGACCTTGAAGGTCATGGTCAAGGTCACATTCGAACGTAAAATTTGCCGTTCTTACCATTTCCGGGGTCAAAAGTATACGGTTCCATTTAAAATTTTCGACTTGGCCTCTAAATGACCTTCAAGGTCATGGTCAAAGTCACCGTTGGATTGCTCACTCAGAACCCTGCAACTTTTGTACTATTCACTTTTTTGTTTGAGCAGTATTTTCTGAGATAGAGGGGAGGTTCCAAACTTTTTGAACACCCTGTATAATATGTTACTGTTTGATTATGGACTTATCGACATATACAGTTTAAAAGTATTTTTGCAAAAACAGGAGGGAAATTTATGTCTGACGAATCGCAGTGGCTATGGACGAGGTACGCGGAACAAACAAATGACTTTGACAGAAGTTTATTTTATCATTATTTCAGTGGCGGTTTTACCATAAGAGCTGCGGAGCTGTAGAACACATGCAATTGTATGTATTTAATCATATTAAATATCAACAAAATATTTAAAGAATCCAAATGTACTCGCGCTAAAATAAATCTAGGAGCTTATATTATTATTTATTGTGACGCGAGCTACGCTCCTTGTGTGCACAGCGAACAATTAGATGCGTCCTTCGTTTTTATTGGCTAATCAGGCACGTGACCCAGTACACGAAGATAGGGGCTTTTGTGGCTGCAACAGCGCCAGCCACTGCTGCAGTACATGCAGTAATATTTCGTACGTCGTACGTGGTATGTGGTGGTTTATTTCTGCGAGCGGCACGTGTGAATATTTTCGTTTAGGCGTCTACGGATATTATACAGGGTCGGAAAGTTGCCATGGGTCATCGGCCGTTACGTGAGAGCGATAAAGAAAGTCATAGAAATCCGTGCGATAGAGAAAGATGGCTATAATGAAGGCGTCTAATAGTCACCGCCCATTTCGCCCTTCCACAAATAAGGTTCTTTAGGATTTTTCCCTGGCTATTCAATGGCGCCCTTGTATTCGACCTTGACCTTCAAGGTCAAAATTGATTTTTCAAATAGGAACCCTTATTTTTTATTGCTGATTTGGAAAGAGCAGGAAATTTTACGTCCAAAAATGGTCTTGACCATGACTTTGACAATGACCTTCAAGGTCAAATGGGGGTAGACTTCCAAAAGTCCCAGTACGGCAGAACTTTCGAAGAATGGATTTTGGGAAAAAATGTGTCAGACAAAAGTGTAAGGATTTTTCCCTGTCTATCTGATGGTGACCTTGGATTTTACCTTGACTTTGATCTTCAAGGTCATTTGAAGGTCAAGTTAAGTTTTTTAAATGGGGACCCCTATTTTTTATTGCGGATTTGGAAAGATCAAGGTCATTGTCAAAGTCATGGTCAAGCCGATATTTGGACGTAAAATTTTCTGCTCTTTCCAAATCCACAATAAAAAATAGAGGTTCCCATTTGAAAAAACAATTTTGACCTCGAAATGACCTTGAAGGTCAAGGTCGAATACGAGGGCGCCATTGAATAGCCAGGAAAAAATCTTAAAACTTTTGTATATATCATTTTTCAAGAAAATGCACTCCTGACGAGTTATTCAGGGGTTTCCATACTTTTGTGCCACCCTGTATAATCAATAATCTATATAAGCTGTGATTTTCAGTAATCCTGTAAGATATGGGCAATTTGGAAAAGTCAGTTAATTGCAAAATTGACCCTGGGAATCAGGCAATTTAGAAGAAAATGCAGAAAAACCTGTAATGATATTTTTTGTAAAAACTGAATAATTTTTCAAATTTAAAATTTGAATTCGAGCAATGAAAATAAAAAGTAGTCCTGTGAAGAAATGTCCGCAAACTCTTCNGAAAAACCTGTAATGATATTTTTTGTAAAAACTGAATAATTTTTCAAATTTAAAATTTGAATTCGAGCAATGAAAATAAAAAGTAGTCCTGTGAAGAAATGTCCGCAAACTCTTCATTTTCGCGATATAGGATTAGAAATAACAATTCAGAAAAATATCAGAAAATTTC
This sequence comes from Anoplophora glabripennis, assembly GCF_000390285.2. NCBI lineage: Eukaryota > Metazoa > Arthropoda > Insecta > Coleoptera > Cerambycidae > Anoplophora > Anoplophora glabripennis. Next base: position 20,706 of record NW_019417023.1, on the reverse strand, counting down.
CAGGAAAATTTTAAGTAAAAAATTTAAATTCAATTTCTTCAGATTTTTTATTGCATCGGAAGTTTGTCAAACCTTGCCTAGTTTCGACACTAAACTTAAAATCTGCATCTCCAACTTTTCAATTGGTTTTTTTCCAATATATGGTTTTCGATCGTTTTTGTTATTATTTATCGTTGTTATTATTTGCCGTTAAGGGGGCGATTTAGTATGTATATTTTTACCGTGTAACAGAGCTTCAGATGAGGACACAAATCATCGAAGAAACTAACATAATTGAATATTATTATATATCAATGTATTCGCAATGGTTCCCGCTAGTGAGTGAGATAAATTTCAATGCTCATGAGAACAGAAGAATAATTTAAATAAATGCCAAAGTACCTCAATTTTAACCATACTGTTAGTCTGCCAATATATTCCATTTACAACGGAACTAGGTTAGGCACAATAACCAAACTACTTCACTCACTAGAACGGACACCTAGGATCATTTGTATTTAATTTTCAGATTAATATTTATTAATAGTTCTATAATTTGTGTCCTCAAGTGAAATGACAACATTTTATACACGACTCCATTTTTAATATGTATCTAAACTAGAATTGTCGAGTTTCCTACCTATTCACAAGATATTTTTAATTTCTTTCGATATAATTAGTTTGTACACTCTCTCACAGGTGTCGCTACCCTTGAAAATGAAAGTGAAAACACAGAGTTGGTTTATTATAAATGCGTCCTAAAATAAAGCATAATGGTTTAATATTATCTTTGATATACCTAGTAGTACTAAGTAGTACTAAGTACTAAGTAATGATTTTGTAAAGCTTAAATAGTACGAAAATATAACGCATAAAAAACCAATAATATGTACTAATTTTTCTTTATTAAGAATACAGATTAAATTTTACGTACAGGGTGTCCCACATAAAATCGTTATTTATGTTTAAATAAATTTACAGCTTAAAAATTAGCCTGGCTCAGATAGATTTCTTCTTCAATCTACAAATCTACAAATCTTCAAGCTACTTACCGGTAAGAAGGAAACCACTGGATATTTAATGAAAAAAGTTACGACCAAAAAAATTATACATTCTTGAATATAAATATAACTAACACGATTTTAATTTCATATTGTCTTGACAATCAACTTTTGCTTATTTTTAGTCACTTACTATCGAAATAAATGAAATAAACCTCTGAGTTTGGAAACCGATATTAAGAAAACGTTGGGGCAAAAAATTTGAAATTTGGACCATATATAGCCTCACTATTACTCTATTGTGTGCTAAAATTTCAGTTGGTTTCGTTATCCCATTTGTTAGTTATTAATGAAAATGTTGAAAAAATCACGGTTTTCTGCATATAAAATTATTGGTACCTCTCACTTTAACTCGTCGTAATTTTTTTGTTAACTGATAAAAAAAATCCAATTTTTACTAACGATAAGTCGAGCCTTTAATACTGTAAAGGTCATTTGTCTCAAAAGGTCTTCTTTTTTTATTTTTAAGTGAAACATAAGGGAGTGCTATCTCCGTAAATATGGCATTTTTTAAAAAAAAACTGACAGGTAGCAAATAACTGTAAACAACAATTTGAAAAAATATGTTAAAATAATACAGTTATAAATATGATATTCTTAAAAACAGTATCGGAATGGTCAATTACGGTCACGGTCCGATGCAGAGTATATAGTATAGCCTTTATAACTGTATTATTTTAACAAATTTTTTCAGATTGTTGTTTACAATTATTTACTACTCGAGTCAGTATTTTTCTTTTTTTAAAGAATGCAATATTTATGGACCCCCTTCTGTTTTGCTTAAAAAAAAAAAAAAAGATCTTTTGAGACAAATGACCTTCACAGTACTAAAGACTATAGTGCGACTTATCGTCAGTAAAAATTTGAATTTTTTTTATCAATTAACAAAGAAACTTACGGCGAGTTAAAGTGAGAGGTATCAATTTTATAGGCAGAAAACCGTGATTTTTTCAACATTTTCAATAACTTAATGGGATAACGAAACTAACTGAAATTTTAACACACAATAGAGTATAGTTTTTCCGAAGTCAGTTGAACATGCATAAAAAAACAAGCAATCAAATTGAATGAGTTTCATGGGCGTCCCTAAAAAAGTTTTCTGCTAAAGGTAGAAAATTATAATAATTTGTATATAATGTGTAGAAAATTTTTATTATATGTTCATTTGACCAACAACATATTTTAATTATTTATGTCCTCAAACAATTTTATTATATTGATGGTAAATTTCATTTTGTTCCGTTTCAAAAGGTCTCCAAAATGCCATGTTGTGATAATATTAATAAACAAAATATCCCTCTTATTTCTCCCTTTCGCAATTGTCATATGAATGATTGATAGAAGGTACCTATAGTAAATTAAAATTATCTGAATCACACCAAATTCCGCATTCCCGCACTGCACTGCCAAGCTACTTGTCTAGAACTGAAATTCACGACGCAGTTGACCAAAGCAACTGTATGGGACATTATTTGCCCGCACGCGCATTCTTCAACTGGGCGTATACATTTCTACCAGCTGCACGTTTAGTCCCACCAGACCTCTGTATGGGTATGGCTAAATAAATATGGGAACAAGTTTTTCAAATATTTCAATGCCGAGTTGCTGCGTAGGGACCGAGCCTGGTGCATACCTTGAATGTATGGTTCTTCAATTGACTTTTTCAAATTTTTCACCCTTATGCACCCTTATGAAATTATATGTACCTATATTATTTACCAGTAATTATATTCCAGTCCAACGGTATCTTGCTCAGTCATTTTTTGCAGTGGGAATCATTATATTGGAATTAGATAAGAACAATTTCTTGACGGTCTTACCTGCTAGGGGAATTCCATTACACATCTTGTTAATAATAACTTAAAATTTTAATAATATTTCCCTGATAGATACAATAATAATATATAATATAATATGTTATGCCTATACAATTTAGGGTGGGCCACAAAAAAAACGATTATTTTTTTTTCGTGTCTCCTGTGAAAATATATTAGTTTATCATGTTTTAAGAGCCCCCTCAAAACGTCAGGTCAAAGAAAAAATTTTTTAGAGGTCGTTCAAGATTTTTAAAAATGTCCAAAATCGTCAAATTTAATTTTTTTGTGTTTAATTTTTTTCCCGTTTTTTTATCATTTTCTAGGTTGAAAAAAATCTCGATTCTGAAAGTTTCAAATCCATATTTTAATTTCTAAAGGTCACTCATAATTATTTTAATTTTCAAAGTAGTGTATCTATGTTTTCGAGCGATCTCTAAAAAATAAATATCAACGAACTAATAATTTATTTTTTATTGAATTGAAATTGAAAGATAAAAAATTCAATTTTTGACGATTTTGGAAATTTTTAAAAATCTTGGGACCTCTAAAAAAAATTTTTGAGCTGATTTTTTGAGGGAGCTCTTAAAACATGATAAACTAACATATTTTCACGACACAAAAAAAAATCTTTTTTTTTGTGCCACCCTACTATACATATTATTCTCCAAACGTAATTAGTAGCAAGTTAGTATAAGTATATATAAGTAGCTATATATTTTAGTAATTAGGCAGTGTTTTTAAATTAATACGACTCACCAAAGTAAAAAAATAATTCAAGTTATATCATTTTTACTGAAAATAGCAGTTAATTTACGTATCGGATCGTTAACGTGAAAATATAAACATTAGACTGTTGACTGTTCCTGTTATACGTTTTTTAAGCTTTTGAAGAAGAAACTACATGTAATTTTAAAAATTATATCTGCTTTTATAATAAAGGAATGGTAATTATAAGACTGTTTAACCTTATTAACTAAAAATTATTGCCTACTTAATAAAAAAAATATTATTGTCCTCGATAATCTATTAATGATTAATAAAATCTTTACTCTCTTTCCTTATAATATTGTATGTACACAAATTGGAGGCGCTCCTGAAAATCGAGCCGTTTACGTCCAGCGTTTATTATTAGACTTCGTCGTTCGGTTAAAAAACACACCTTGAAGCGTTGGCCGCTAGAGCAGCACCTGCCGGGGTCCCGTTTCGTGACTCACGCTGGGCGATATTTTTTGTACAAAATCCCGTCCTTATCCTTAAAGGTAAATACAATTTCAATCCTTCATCAAACTAACCTTAGGGATCCCCACGGGTATCCTGATTTGACCCCAATTGGTCTAGCAGTGAAGGTGAAATATTTAAAATTCACTTTCGTTCGATGCCTTTCAGAGTTGAACGAGAACTAATTTCAGAGAACTAGATCGTCATCAAGTCAGAATTTACTACGATTTTTATGCAGATTTTATTAAAGTTGAAGGCCGGTGATCTTTAAACAGGTGGACGAAATTATTATACTGAGGTGTAGCAGGGGAATGCTGGGCGAAAAGAAATATTTAACAACGTTGTCATTGTTGTAACGTCACCGTTTTTTTTTTGTTTTAAGCCCACGTATTGAAATTGAAGACGCTTATATTGGCGTATAGAACGTAGTTAGTGTATTGATTTTTTTTTTCTTAATAATTTACGCGGCCTAGAAAGATTAACGATCGTATAGTAGTAGTGATCGAATTTGAATATGTCACTGCTCTTTTGACCTTGTCCTTTAACAATTTGCTATACTACATATTTTCTTTAGTATAAAATACTGTATATTATGTTTTTTCAGTTCATTAATTTTCACATATTTTTTAAAATTGAAGGAAACGTAATAGTATTATATAATGTAATTAAAATTCTTCTTATTTGTGGTAGGGCGAAATGGGCGGTGACTATTAGACGCCTTCAGTATAGCCACCGTTCTCTATCGCACGGATTTCTATGACTTACTTTATCGCTCCACGTAACGGCCGATGAACCATGGGGACTTTCCGACCCTGTAGTTATTAAAATGAATAGCGTTTCGTTTAAAAAAAATTTTAACAATAATATATACAGAAAAGCAGAGTGGGTGTGCGGGTGTGATTTAAAAAATACACTGTTTTGTTTTCCGTGCTTACTTTTCGGTTAGAATAAAGCATGGACAATATACAGTGTGAAAGATTTAAGTCATTAAGTCTTTAGGTAAAATAAACATAAGAAGTCAGTTAGATTCTGCATATTGGGATAATATACGGAAACACAATAAACAGGTAACGAAAAATCGTTATGTATTACCTAAAATCATAGATTGCATAAAATTGCCAGGAAAGCGCGTGACCTTGAAAATTTTAAAATTTTTCGCCTGCGGCGACATTTAGAGACTCCGGGCACTTAATATCCCGGAATTCAATTCAACAAATGTAACAACCCTAAGCAAAACACATTCAATCAATGTTCACGCGCCGCCACTGATTATTAATTTATTTCCTATAACAAACTATTTTAACAAAGAAATAATGTTTAGTTAGAACGAAAAAATTGAAGTTTATTTTACAAGAACAATAATGTGAATGCAGCGCGCGCCGAGTATGCTCGTTTGCATCCCGGGTTTCCAATTCCATCTCGAGCTGCAGTTTACAACATTGAGCGACGCTTTAGAGAAACAAAATCTCTTGGAAGACAGAAACGAAGAATTATTCCAAATGAAGAATTAGAACTAACTATATTACTATATTTTCAAGGTAAGCAAATATTCATTCGAGGTTTAAATTCAAATATTAAATGATTGTAGAAAGCGAGAAGGCCACAAGAGTCCACAGTAAATGCTTCAACACAGTTAAAAATAAGCCAAAGTAAAATTATTACAACGTTACGTAAGTATAAATGCCGGTCCAAAAACTCACCCAAAATAAAAAAAATCAGCGATTAGAGTTGATACTGCAGAGAAATGCTGCGCTTGAAAAATGGCGACGTAAACTATTTTGAAAAGATTTTATGGACTGATGAGGCGACTTTTATAACAGCTGGCATTTATAATAGGGGCAAATGAAAATCCTCACTGCAATAATAAATTCCAAGTCAATAACTCACATCGTTTAATGTTTGGTACGGTATATTGAGAAATAAAATCATTGGCCCATTATTTTATGAAGATGCTTTGACTGGGGAAAGATACCTGCATTTTCTTAAAAATCAAATAGAAAACAAATTGGAAGACCTGATCGACTAAATAGGTTTGATTTGTGGATTGGTAATGGAGGAAATATTCAATGGCCTTCAAATAGCCCAGACCTTATACCCTTGAACAGTTTTATGTGGTGGTTACTTAAAAAACGAGGTTTATAAGGTAGTATAAACTTAGATGAACTAAGACATAAAGTTGAATTTAATTCCCATTTCATACTAAATGCAGTTCTAAAAATTAACACACACACCATATACAATACACTTGAAACCACTGCAACATTACCTAAACATTCTTTTTGGTTCAAAGAGTTGAAAGATTCGCATACGAAAAAGTTAGATATTTATCGCCAACCCCCGAGTCAAGCAAAGCACTCATATAGAATTTAGCACTATTTTAATGAGATCCTGTAATGGCACAAAATATTAATCTCCTTAGTGATATATTCTTCTACCGAAGTTGGTAAATTGGTTTTTCTCTGACAAAAGATTTATTTTTATACTATCTGAGGCCGTAAAATATCCCCAGAAGTGGGGAGAATTTTTTTATCTGTTCGCCCTACGTTAAGTAGATACTTTTGAAAGTTAAAAATAATCTGGATCTACTTTCAATAAGAATATAATAAATAATATATTCACTTTAATTAAACAAAAGTGTAAAATATTCATTCAATATTTATTTCACTTCATTTTTTCTGAAAAAATTTGAGATGAATAAATATATTTGATAGATAAATTTGGAACGAATACACTGAAGATTAATTTTTTGAGACAAAACGTCTGAATCTGGTTCGAGCTGAGGCAGTACAATATTGGGGGTCATGAAGGCTTGCAAAAAATGTAATAAAATTTCCAGGGTCGTATTTAAAAAAATGAGGTGATGATGGTCCTCGAGAGACGAAACCTTACGTATAAAAATTGATTATGCCATTCGATAGAGGGCAAAAAGAAGCCTTGGGAAATTGTTCTTCTTTTTTCAATATCACCTCAAACAAGGCTGAAATGAAACATAAACGGATTTCCAAAATTTCGTTTTTTTTTCAAATATTTCGAAAACTAATCATTTTAGCCTTGATTTTTTAGAGGCATAATGTTGGTCCCCTGATTACGCAACTTTGCCCCCATTTAAGCAAAAATACAAAAATATATTGAGAAAAAAAAACGACAAGCCAGAAACCAAATTCACAAAATCCCAGCAAGTTTAAACTTATGAAAACCTGAAAAATATTAAAATGAATTAACACACGAGAGTACAAAATAAATTTATAAATTAAAAGTTTATTTCATATAAAAATTTAAATAAAAAGTTTGCGGATATCGTTAAAAACACATAATTTGTTGGTACTAAACGTGAGGCAAGTCAAAATTAAAAAGCATAATTCGAAGTTCAGTATACAAGGTGTAACATAATTATTAATAGCGCAAATTGAAACAACTTGAAACTTGAACTTGAAACACGATACTAAAAGCAAAACATGTCTTATTGTCAGTAAACATGGGTCCGGAAACACACCATCTTCGAGACATAGGGAGTCAAAAAAAGAATTTTTTTCAGATTTTTGACAATATCCCAGGAACCGTTTGAGGTACAGAACTCAAATTTTTTCAAAAATTAGCTACTTTTCTGCGCTAATTCTATTTTTATTCATATAACAGTGGCGGAGATTTTAGGATTACCCTTAATTTTTATGACTCGAGGAAAATTGACATTTTGAAAGCCTATTTTAAATAGCCAAAGTTTTCTACACAGAAAAGGTACTCATCAACAAAAGCTCTTACGCGAACCGTTTTCAAGATAAATGGCATTTTATGATGAAAAACATGAAAGAAAGTGGCAACATGATAAAATCAATATTTCAAAACAAAGCAAATCAACAACAAAAATCACAACATTTGCTGAAAATGGCCTCCTCTACGATAATGCAGGCTTCCAACCTACTTCTGCAATACGATCCGCAACACTCCGAGCATTTTGGAATGGGTACGTCAGTCATTCTGTCCTGTACAATGAAGGGCAACTTAAAGTCCCCACTAGTTGGATCGCTCTCATTCTCTTGCGCCCCACCACAAATAATTAGGTATGTTTCGGACTGGGAGTGTTGTTTGGAAATATACACCGTGGCACCAAAAACTGTTGTATTCAATAGGGTGAATAATAATTAATCCGATAACAGTTGCATTTGATATTTTAAAATATATTATTTTATTAATGATATGTTTAACATTTCCTAGTTAGTTAAATAAGAATATTGAATTTTTTTTTAAATAAAATATTAAAAACTACTTTTTTAATTATTGTTCGCAACATTCAATACCTGCATATTTAAAGTTTTTTT
>NW_019417023.1:4997-8424 GCF_000390285.2 Anoplophora glabripennis | reverse complement strand
AAGATTATATAGAACAATTAACAACAAAGTACTTAAAGAATATTACCTGCTAACTAATAACACTTTAAACAATTAACTTTTCACAACTTGACACACTGCTCGCCGATCGTCTTACTACCGATCTCCACACTGTTCGCACTTCAACTGCCTATCTTCAACTAACTAGGCTTCCTTTCAGAATTTCCTACCTAAGTGCCTGTTTTTTGTGCTTCCTTCTATCGACCGTTAATATTACTTTTTCATGGTTATACAACACCTATGTAACAGGTGACGTCGAAGTTCATAAGATAAGTACGGTTTTGCACAACATTCACTCCCATCTCTGCGAAGAATGTATAACATCAAAATAGTAGACAAGCTTTTTGTAGTAGATACCCACGTTCTAGTAAGAGGTAGAGGGTGCCATCTATTGATAATAATCAGGATTTAAAATCATAGAAAACTTTTGTAAAAAATTATTGCAGAGAATTGTATAAATTACTGTGGTTAAATAATTAGAACTTATAGAAATCTGTCAACAGATGGCCAGTTATAAACGAAATAACTAAAGAAATCTGATTCATGTTGTCTTTTTAGTTAAACATACATACCTACGTAGATGTCGCAATTCTAAATTAATAGCTTTTTATGATTACCATTGGATACTTTTATTCATTCTTACGTACTCGACACAAATATTTGTAACTGATTTTCTTTTATCTTTTCATTGTAAAATATAAGATTAGAGTACACTTGAAATAGCTATTGCATGTTGGTACAAAACAAAGATACCTAATTAAATAAAAAACAAAACCCTTTTAATATTTGTTAATAATAGTAATAATGTGGCTGAAGACAGACACGGATTCAGATTCGGGAAACGAATTTTTACAGCGGACCAGTTCATTATTGAAAATGACCTAAAATTTTTAATATTATTTTGCTTCTTTAAGTCTTCACAAGTTAAATTTAGTATATGTTATAAAAAATAAAACAGTAAATATTTAAAGGTTATTACTTTTTAACCTATCACATCATTTCACAAAAAAATTTTAGATTTTACAAAAGTTACAGATTCAAATTGAGATATATTTATACCCTAAGGAATTATAGGTACATATTGTGGAAACGGAAATATTTTGGATTTCAAACGATTCTATTACCTACTCTTCAGGCTCGAAAAAAAACGTAGATCCCGCAAATACGACTGCTACAGATTGAAATTTATACTGAGAATTACTTATGTCCTAAGGAATCATACCTATCGTGGAAACGGAAAAATTCAAAGGCTACGAGGGTCCAACGATTTTTTTTCTTTTTATGGTTGAAAAAGCCGTAGATATCGCAAATACGACTGCTACAGATTGAAATTTATACTGAGCTTTACTTATGTCCTAAGAAATCATACATATCGTGGAAACGGAAAAATTCAAAGGCTACGAGGGTCCAACGATTTTTTTTTCTTTCTATAGTTGAAAAAGCCGTAGATATCGCAAATACGACTGCTACAGATTGAAATTTATACTGAGCTTTACTTATGTCCTAAGAAATCATACATATCGTGGAAACGGAAAAATTCAAAGGCTACGAGGGTCCAACGATTTTTTTTTCTTTCTATAGTTGAAAAAGCCGTAGATATCGCAAATACGACTGCTACAGATTGAAATTTATACTGAGCTTTACTTATGTCCTAAGAAATCATACATATCGTGGAAACGGAAAAATTCAAAGGCTACGAGGGTCCAACGATTTTTTTTTCTTTCTATAGTTGAAAAAGCCGTAGATATCGCAAATACGACTGCTACAGATTGAAATTTATACTGAGCTTTACTTATGTCCTAAGAAATCATACATATCGTGGAAACGGAAAAATTCAAAGGCTACGAGGGTCCAACGATTTTTTTTTCTTTCTATAGTTGAAAAAGCCGTAGATATCGCAAATACGACTGCTACAGATTGAAATTTATACTGAGCTTTACTTATGTCCTAAGAAATCATACATATCGTGGAAACGGAAAAATTCAGAGGCTACGAGGGTCAAACGATTTTCTTTCTCTTCAGGGTTGAAAAAGCCATAGATCTCGCAAATACGACTGCTACAGATTGAAATTTATACTGACATTTACTTATGTCCTAAGGAATCATACATATCGTGGAAACGGAAAAATTCAGAGGCTACGAGGGTCAAACGATTTTAGGCATATGAGTAACTAAATATTTATTTACTCATATGGTAATAGCTTTTAAAGGTGAATTGTTTAATTTCAAAACTTTTCTTTTAAATTGCAACTAACATTGTTACGTCTGATTTGATATAGACAATATTTCTAATTCTTTTATGTTTGTATACTCACGGTGACGAAGAAAATTAAAAAGAAAGTTTGAACTAATTACAGAAACAATCAAAAATTAAAAAATATTAAGCTATCTATTAAAACATTAATTTTAATAACAATATGTTTTAAAGTAATATACAAATACAAAATCTTAAATTAAAATTTTACAATTAAGGAAAAAATCAAATTATAACACATTTAACTTTATTTTATTATCATTTTTTAGCTGTATTTAATGTATTTTTCATTCAGAATTCGGTTCCCCTCGCAAGTTCCATTATTACATAGGTATAATAATCTTCTCTAGATTTAAGAAAAATAATTTTATTATATTGGTTGGCAGGGCATTAATGGGTAACTCTTTTATCTATGTTAATGGGCATCTATCATAGACCTCATAAACTACTGGACTGGCCCAACTGTCATTTCAATCGCACAGACGTGTGCGAGAGAGATAGAGCTAGTGCGGGTTTTTGCTTCGTTCACAGAACTTCGACTGTAGCGAGCTACATTTAATTCAACCAATCAGCTAGCTATACTCGATTCCTTACCCCTTTTTCTGATGAGCCGTATTCCCGTTTGAAGTTAAAATGATTTTAACTACACTTATATGTGATGGCTACACTAAAAGTATGGTCGTTAAGTTAAAAATTTTGAAAAATTATTGATTAGGTTTTTAATTATATTCAGATGAATGGCAGAAGGGACAGCCGACGAATCTCTGATCTGCAGACTTTATAAAAATAATATAGAGACTAGAAGACAAAAAATTCCATTAAAAATGGATAAATATATTAGTTCTATGAGTAAAACTAATCTTATAGTATTAAGAGTCTTTTATCTTAACTCAAACTGAATTAAATTCGATTTCTCTTCTTTTAACAATACATATTTGTACCAGTAATTTTAATTATTATTAAAAGCACTATTTGTTTACATGGAATTTCTGTACAAATTGGAGGTATTAACGAGGGAATGTAATAATTAGAAATTTGAAGTTAAAGATATTTTATTATACACATTTAAAAAGTACTCATAGTTACAATTTTCCAAAAATAATAATAATAATAATAATAATAATAATAATAATAATAATAATGATATTTGAATTT
>NW_019417023.1:0-587 GCF_000390285.2 Anoplophora glabripennis | reverse complement strand
TAATAATAATAATAATAATAATAATAATAATAATAATAATAATAATAATAATAATAAAAAATAATGCCTTCTTTATGTATTTCTCCATTTATTTTCCTCATATCATAAGCTCGATCAGTTAAAATTACTGCAAGCTCTTCTGAAGTAGTTGTTTTAAATAGTTCATATTTCCTTGCTTTGCAAAACTATATCAATGCTTTGTTTTTCAACATATTATTTAAAGAGAAGTTTTGCTGAGGCATATTATAAACACAATTTAGTTGAACCTGCTTATTTATATGTATTTAGTTTGATGTTAAAAAATAATTTGAAGAGTTACACATTTAAGGGGGCATAATTTAGACGTCAAATTGACATTTTATTTTTAGGATGGGGGAAATTGTATAATCAAATATGTTATCATCATCAAAGACAACGCTACTTGGTCATTATTTTCAGAAAGATGCGAGAAATATAAACGTATTGGTACAATCAAAACCTCTTTTCTACCTATGAAATTTTATTTTTTCTCCACTTAAATGTCCCTTTACGCGATTGATCGCAGAACACAACTGCACCATATTTAGTTTTCACAAATATTTCACATA
>NW_019417022.1:170524-171497 GCF_000390285.2 Anoplophora glabripennis | reverse complement strand
GGTATACCTGGGTACAAACGAAACAACGAGCTAAAGTTTTTCAGCTCGTAGAAACTATCGCACAAATGAAAGCAAAAGAAAAAGAATAAGTGAATAAGTTTGCGGGACGGATTCGCACGTGAAACTGAAATAGTTGGAACAGATTCACAGATTCATCCTATTCTATAAAAACTTTAGTTCAAAATAAGCGTATGCAGACGGTTTAAATTTAGGGTGCATCCAAATGCAAGATTCCCTTTCAACCACCCGTCCCATGGAGGCCGGTGTCCCCCAGGGCACCGTCCTGTCCCCACACCTATACACCATTTACAACTCCGACATCCCACATCCCCCCAACACCAACATATACTTATACGCCGACGACCTGACAATCACATCCCAATCCGTAGATCCTAGATATTCCGTCTCCCTCCTCCAAAACTCCTTAGACCAACTTGAAACCTGGTGCAACAGGTGGAAAGTCAAAATTAATCCCAACAAAAGTTCGGCTATCCTTTTTACCAAACGAAAAATCCCACAAAACCTCGACAGACTGACACTATCCCAGGAACCTATCTCCTGGAATCGACAAACACGATACCTGGGCGTGACGATGGACCAGCGTCTCACGTGGAAACCGCACATCGTGGAGACGGTGGCGCGAGCGAAGACCACCAGGGCTAGGCTCTATCCCTTACTCAAAGGTGGAAACACCCTCAGTTTAAGGAATAAGCGAACGCTTATCAAGGTGGTACTTCAACCGCAGCTAACCTACGCCTCCACGGCGTGGGGTCACGCGGCAAAAAGCCACTTAAAGTCATTACAGGCTGTGGAAAACATAGCCCTCCGCACGGCCACCGACGCGCCCTGGTACGTAAGAAACACTGACATATTACGAGACTTACAATACACAAACGCTACACAGACAATAAGACAAAACGCGGAGAAACGATTTGACGTAGCCGCTAGACATGACAATCCCCTCCTCAGGCAA